>NC_048314.1:4849410-4995575 GCF_013100865.1 Trachemys scripta elegans
GCCAGAAGTACCTAATAAAGGAAGACCCCCCCTAACTGTGTTGTTACTTCTGTATTCGGGATTAAGCAGATCTAGTGTTTCTTACTGAATTTCTCTGCAGAAAAATTTGAGACATTCAGAGAAATTCCTCAGAAACGAATGGTGGCCATTGCCAAAAACAACCCTTCATGTGATCTGTACATTCTGCAATGTCTCTAAGAGTTTGTCATGTTGACTAGATGATGGCAAAGACCTAGGAGAACTCGGAATTTGGAGACAGAGACTGGGAGACAAAAGGGTGAGAGTGGAAAGGGAATGGAGCAAAGGGAAGAGAAAAAGGGGGTAAAGTCTGGTGAGGGGACAAAAGAGTAAAACAAAGACAGCATGAGGAAGGCAAACAACTGCAGCAAAAGACAGAAGGGCTAAAAGGGAAGAAAATATGGGACATTGAGTCAAGGGAAAAGCTTCTTATAAAGACTAAGCTGTTAAAAACACACATTTGAAGGCAAAACTCATCTTTTCTGGGGGAAAAAAAAAAGAAATCCATTCCTCTCCAATGGAAGAAAGATTCATCTATTGCTCAGGCAAAATGCAACCCACTCTTCAAAAATGCAAGTTGTGAAAGCAAAATGGCAAACCAGACAATTATGCAAATAAATGTCTAATTCTTGGTGAGTCAGAAGTTTTATGTTTTTCTAATGCAACATCCCAGTTAAAAAAAATCCCCATACTTTAAATTGAAAGGGAATGTAAACATTATTATTTATTAAGTAATAAATATGCATTAAATACTAAAAAGACAAATATGCATCTGATTTAAACACAACCATTTTTTGTTTTCAAAATGGCTAAAACTCTCTCTCTCTCTCTTTTTTTTTTTTTAAATACAGGCAAATAAAATCTATTCACATAAAATTAAAGGCTAATTTATCTGGTCAGAACTTCTCTCCCAAAATGAAAATGTTGTCAATAAAGGGAAAACTCACTGTTCACAAAATACCCCACTTTTACTGAGAAAAGTGCAGTTATTTTTTTATAGTTAATCACTGTTAACTCAAGCAATTAACACAAACAAATTAACTAGATTTTTTTTTAAAGTCGCCCTTAGTAGTTTTAATCACATTGTTAAACAATAATAGAATATCAATTTAAATTTATTATAAATATTTTGGATGTTTTTCTACATTTTCAAATATATTGATTTCAACTGCAACACAGAATACAAAATATACAGTGCTCATTTTATATTTTTATTTTTTATTACAAATAGTATTTTTCAATTCACCTCATACAAGTACAAGTACTGTAGTGCAATCTCTTTATCGTGAAAGTGCAACTTACAAATATAGAATTATAGAACTATTTTTTTACATAACTACATAACCGGGAACGGCAAACTACAGCCACTGGTGCAGGGGACCAGGCCTGTGGACAGTCAATGTCAGCAAAATGTCTCACAGCCCGCAATCAGATTACCCTGATGGACCACATTCGGCCCACGGGCTGCAGGTTGCCCACCATTGGCCGAGACTGTTTATAGCCCTGCCCCACTTGAAGGCCGGGACCCCTTGGGAACCACTAATTCCCCCCTTTTTTTCTTTGCTTGGAAAAGTCTATAGCAGACCAAACTGCGAGGAGACATGGCCTCCCTCGGAGGCGGAAGCTGACGGAAGGCCACGCCAGATTACAGTGTTCTATTATTGTTTAACAGTGCGATTAAAACTGCGATTAATCGTGACTATTTTTTTAATCTTGCAATTAATTTCAATTATTTTTAATCGTTTGACAGCCCTAATTTTTTATTCAATTTAAAAACTTTAAAAATCACACAAAAACTAAAGCTCAAGGGCATCTCAAGCCTTTGAAGAGGTGTTTCTTATGTTTAACGAAAGTCCAAATTAATAAAATGAAGCAAACATTTTTTACCCTAAAAACACCTTTAATCTTTTCATAGTAAACTGCAAAACTCATCTTTTCTTACATAAGGCAACAACCGTACTAAAAAATGTCCCACTAAGAAGTCTTTTTTAAAGGCACTACACTTTCCAAAATACCCACTTCACAAAGCCCCACCAAGAACATAGCAATACAATTTTTACTTATTTTAACTCTCAGTTTAGTGACTTTTTCTAATAATACCTTTAAAGCGATAGGGGGAAAAAAGGGGCGGGGGACGACTTTTCTCTTGCTGCAAATGCCCCTTGGATGATAATGTTGACGGAGGGAGGAGTGGGATGGGGGATTATAATTCGGAAATAACAGATGGGCTATTTGTTTAAGAGATGGGCTATCCAAATATCCAGACCCTCATCGAACCTCAGCAGTGCTGTTTCTTGCTGAGCCTTGTTGCATCTCTGATTATCTAAGAATATAGGCAACTCAGCCAAATCACAATATTAGTAAATTTTCCTTTATTTCATTAATCATGGTTTCACAGGACACAAAACTACAATAGAAAAACATAACCCAATGATAGAAAGCCAACAGTGTCTTCCTGCAAGCCCATGAAGCCTGGTAAATAACAGGAAAAATTATGAATTCTAAAATTAATATATAAACAGTTTCCTTTCTTATCCTAAACATATTATTCTTCATAGTCAATGGTGCTGAGAAAACCACAATAAATGGACAGCAGGAGAAATGGCAGACTGGAACTAAGTTTACAGGCTTTCAGTTAGGTATCCTAAACACTTTGGAGTTCAAAGGGAAGGATCAAATGCAAAATAATTTCAGAAAGTGAATATAGTTTACCAATTTCCTCCCTTCCAAGCATCTCTGGAAATGCCCAAATCCTAACACTTATAGCGTTTAACTGGTTTTCCGTAAATACCGATTCTTCTATGTAAAACGAACTATCCATAGCTTCCATCCAGGATACACCACACGATTTATTGTCTACAGCCAAGCTCTAAGATACAACCGCATTTGCTCCAATCCCTGACAGCGACAAGCACCTACAAGATCTCTATCAAGCATTCTTGAAACTACAATACCTACCTGCTGAAGTGAAAAAACATATTGACAGAGCCAGAAGAGTACCCAGAAGTCACCTACTACAGGACAGGCCCAACAAAGAAAATAACAGAACGCCACTAGCCGTCACACTAGCCCCCAACTAAAACCTCTCCAGCGCATCATCAAAGATCTACAATCTATCATGAAAGATGATCCCTCACTCTCACAAATCATGGGAGACAGGCAAGTCCTTGCTTACAGACAGCCCCCAACCTGAAGCAAATACTCACCAGCAACCACACACTACACACCAAAAACACTAACCCAGGAACCTATCCTTGCAACAAAGCCCGATGAGAACTCTGTCCACATATCTATTCAAGTGACATCATCATAGGACCTAATCACATCGGTCACGCCATCTAGGGCTCGTTCAGCTGCCCATCTACCAATGTGATATATGCCATCATGTGCCAGCAATGCCCCTCTGCCATGTACATTGGCCAAACCCGACAGTCTCTATGCAAAAGAATAAATGGACACAAATCTGACATCAGGAGTCATAACATTCAAAAACCAGTAGGAGAACACTTCAACCTCTCTGGTCACTCAGTAACAGACTTAAAGGTGGCAATTTTGTAACAGAAAAGCTTCAAAAACAGACTCCAACGAGAAATATGCAAACTAGATACCATCAATTTAGGTTTGAATAGAGACTGGGAATGGCTGAGTCATTACACACATTGAATCTATTTCCCCATGTTAAGTATCCTCACACCTTCTTGTCAAACTGTCTGTAATGGGCTATCTTGATTATCACTACAAAAGTTTTTTCTCTTAATTAATTAGCCTCTTACAGTTGGTAGGGCAACTCCTACCTTTTCATGTTCTCTGTATGTGTATATATATCTCCTTACTATATGTTCCATTCTATGCATCCGATGAAGTGAGCTGTAGCCCACGAAAGCTTATGGTCAAATAAATTTGTTAGTCTCTAAGGTGACACAAGTACGCCTGTTCTTTTTGCAGATACAGACCAACACGGCTGCTACACTGAAACCTGTCCATAGTGAGGACTTCTATTCAGTGATTTGATGCTATTTGGTTCTGGTTCGAAGGGTATATCTAAACTTAAAACACTAACAGTGTACAGTCTCCACTGTCAGGCTCTGCTCAGGCTTGGATGATATTGGCAGTTACGTGAAGGGAGAGGACTAATCCACGTTGCGCCTATTTGGTAATACTTTCCCTCGCTAACCAGCATATCGAGCATCTCACCCTGGGGTTTGGGTTTTTTTTAAACAAATTGTTTTACAGTTCCTAGTAAATTGGCCAGATCTAGATGTTTTACGATTTTAAAAAATGGAAAACCTCCAGCATTCTGATTCTGACATGAAGTATTTCTAGATTTTATGGTATTTGTTCTTCCTGGAAAAAGATCATCATAACAGTTAGTGTCTTTTTCTTAACACATAGACTAGAAGGCCAAACCTGTCACCTGTAAGAATAAATTCCCAATAACATTAGGTACTAGAGAGAGCATTAGTCACTTTGGAGTTAAGGTTGTAACTAGCTTTCCTAGTAAAAACCATGTTTTGTTCTATCCCCTCTACTGTGCTTGACATGGAGAACATGCATGGCAGTCAGTGAGTGGAGCTGAGTTAATGATTTTGGGGGTACTTTAACCTTGCATTGCTATTGCTTCTGTTGTGTGTTAAATGTTATTCTTACTTTGAATGTCCCATCTTTCCAATATTTGTAGGGCTTTGCCTCTCTCGGGGTCTGATTCAATGCCCACTGAAGCCTGATTTCACAAGGCCTTTCAACTGCAATGTACTCAGTTTCATTCCACGATGTAACAGATATACATTTACAATCTTAACTCCAGTCCATCAAAGATCTTTTGGCTTGGGAATTTGCTATGGGAAAAGTCTTGGAAAACTGAACTGGATGATTCCTCATTCTTTACCTTTATGGGCTTTTTAAAATTACAAATGTATAGAAACAGGCTGTGATAGACCCAGACCAGTTGGGAACAGCAGAGTAGCAGAAGGGAGATATACTGGCCACTGGATAAGTAGTTTTCTGTTCCCTGAGTGACCAGAGCAGGGGCTGCTCCAGGCTAATAGACCACTTGACTCCAATTAACCTGCTAAGAGTCAGGTGAGGCAGTTAAGCACCTGACTCTAATTAAGGCCCCCTGATGCTATAAAAGGGCTCACTCCAGTCAAGCCAGGGGGAGCCAGGGAGCGGAAGTGTGCGTGAGGAAGTGGGAGCAAGAGGTGTGCAAGAAGCTGAGAGTGAGTAGGCATACTGCTGCAGGACGGAGAAGTACAAGCGTTATCAGACATCAGGAGGAAGGTCCGGTGGTGAGGACAAAGAAGGTGTTGGGAGGAGGCCATGGGGAAGTAGCCCAGGGAGTTGTAGGTGTCGTGCAACTGTGCCAGGAGGCACTCTAAACAGCTGCAGTCCACAGGGCCCTGGGCTGGAACCCGGAGTAGAGGGTGGGCCTGGGTTTCCCTCATACCTCCCAACTCCTGATCAGACACAGGAGGAATTGACCTAGACTATAGCTTCTACCAGAGGGGAAGGTCTCTGGATTGTTTCCTGACCCACAGGGTGAATCTGTGAAGCGAGCAAATCCGCCAATAAGTGCAGGACCCACCAAGGTAGAGGAGGAACTTTGTCAGAAGGCGTATACTCCGTAGGGGAGTATTATGGGGGCTGTGGAAATATGGCTCAAATTTTGAACTAGTGTCAAAAGGAAGTTTTTACAGCGGAAGATATTTCAATTTATTCTTCTCCCATTTTGCGGTGAGATGCTGAACAGAAGTGCAGTGCTGCTACATTTTCAAGGATGTTACTGTCACATTCTCTCCAAATACATTATGTTTTATTTATTTATTCAGCAATTTGCATCTAAACCAGTGGGCAAAGATAAAAGGGGTGCACAGAAACTCACCAGCAATGTTTCATCTCTCATTCTCAGGTATCAAAGTGTGGACTCCTTAGCCATTCCTGCCTGTGACTGCTTTCCCAAAGGTCTGTTGGGAGGCTGCCATTTTCCTCTTTGAACCCTCAGAACTCCAGATTGTCATTAGCCTCACCTTTCCACCTTGTGGAAACTCATGGCGATTGGGGGAAGTCCCGGAGGACTGGAAAAAGGCTAATGTAATGCCCATCTTTAAAAAACGGGAGGAGGAGAATCCGGGGAACTACAGGCCAGTCAGCCTCACCTCAGTCCCTGGAAAAATCATGGAGCAGGTCCTCAAGGAATCCATTTTGAAGCACTTCGAGGAGAGGAAAGTGATCAGGAACAGTCAGCATGGATTCACCAAGGGCAAGTCATGCCTGACTAACCTAATTGCCTTCTATGATGAGATAACAGGCTCTATGGATGAGGAGAAAGCAGTGGACGTGTTATTCCTTGACAGTAGCAAAGCTTTTGATACGGTCTCCCACAGCATGGGCTGGATGAATGGACTATAAGGTGGGTAGAAAGCTGGCTAGACCATCGGGCTCAATGGATAGTGATCAATGGCTCCATGTCTAGTTGGCAGCCAGTATCAAGCGGAGTGCCCCAAGGGTTGGTCCTGGGACCAGTTTTGTTCAATATCTTCATTAATGATCTGGAGGATGGCGGGGATTGCACCCTCAGCAAGTTTGCAGATGACATTTAACTGGGAGGAGTGGTAGATGAACTGGAGGGTAGGGATAGAATACAGAGAGACCTAGACAAATTAGAGGATTGGGCCAAAAGAAATCTGATCAGGTTCAACAAGGACAATCACAGAGTCCTGCACTTAGGACGGAAGAATCCCATGCACTGTTACAGACTAGTGACCGAGTGGCTAAGCAGCAGTTCTGCTGAAAAGGACCTAGGAGTTACAGTGGACGAGAAGCTGGATATAAGTCAACAGTGTGCCCTCGTTGCCAAGAAGGCTAACGGCATTTTGGGCTGTATAAGTAGGAGCATTTCCAGCAGATCGAGGGATGTGATCATTCCCCTCTATTCGGCATTGGTGAGGCCTCATCTGGAGTACTGTGTCCCGTTTTGGGCCCCACACTACAAGAAGGATGTGGAAAAATTGGAAAGAGTCCAGCGACGGGCAACAAAAACGATTAGGGGGCTGGAGCACATGATTTATGAGGAGAGGTTGAGGGATTATTTAGTCTGCAGAAGAGACTAATGAGGGGGGACTTGATAGCTGCTTTCAACTACACCTCTACCCCAATATAACGCTGTCCTCGGGAACCAAAAAATCTTGCCGCGTTATAGGTGAAACCGCATTATATCGAACTTGCTTTGATCCACCAGAGTGCGCAGACCTGCCCCGCCCCGGAGCACTGCTTTAGCATGTTATATCCGAATTCGTGTTATATCGGGGTAGAGGTGTACCTGAAAGGGGGTTCCAAAGAGGATGGATCTAGACTGTTCTCAGTGGTACCAGATGACAGAACAAGGAGTAATGGTCTCAAGTTGCAGTAGGGGAGGTTTAGGTTGGATATTAGGAAAAACTTTTTCACTAGTAGGGTGCTGAAGCACTGGAATGGGTTAGGAGGTGGTGGAATCTCCTTCCTTAGAGGTTTTTAAGGTCAGGCTTGACAAAGCCCTGGCTGGGATGATTTAGTTGGGGATTGGTCCTGCTTTGAGCAGGGGGTAGGACTAGATGACCTCCTGAGGTCTCTTCCAACCCTGATATTCTATGATTCATGTAGGTAAAGCACCCTCCCTCATCAAGACAAATGCCAATCCAGACAGCAGTGGGCAATCTGCTTTTACCCTTCCCAATCCAAAGAGCCATACCCACGTGGCAGGTTTTCTGCAGTGACCTGTTGCCTTACCCAAGTAAGCACATTTTCTTTCAAGGGAAGAATTGAATTGGAAGAAACATTGTCAGCCCCCAACAAGCTGCAAACTAAGTCTTATTACATAATGGGAAAGGTGAACCAAAAAGCTTAGACAAAAATAATTTTAAAAATCACAGAAGTTGGAGATAGAAAGGACCTACTAGACTGCCCAGCCCATCTGCCTGCCAAATAATTAGTAGACTCTGGGCCCGGTTCCCCTCTCTGCTTTGCTAATGAAATTACCTCAATTTACACCAGTATAAGTAAGAATCAGGTCTTCCAAAAGCAGACTGGCACTACAAATCATTATATTTTAAAAGAAAATATTAGAAAATGATTTCCTCCTTTATTTACTCACACCCCAAAGTTGCTATTTTCCCCAGCAACCGTGAATTACAACATCTCACACGGGGTATTATGGGCAATACTGCTGCTTGAGACGTTCCTGGGTGGGATTTTCGAAAGTGCAGTGAGCATCGGGGACCTAATGTTAAGAATGTCATAAACTGCTGCAGGAGGCTCAGAGAACCTTGATGGCTGATTTTTGCAGATACAAAGCTTTCCAGGTCACCTTTTAATAATTCAGCCAAGAACCAAATTCATTTTCACAAACAGCTGGCTCAAACAACCCCTTCTCTAATATGAGTTGTGTGCATTACAAATAAACTCAGGCTAAAATTTGCCATTTAGATAGTGCTTTAGATGACTAAATAATTTGCTTCTGAATTTTCAGGATTCCTGGTAATAGGTACAGGAACACCAAAGAGACAGATCAGGTAAAAATGGCAATGTCCATTTATTTATGCAAGGCAAAACTGACATGTTTACCCCTTTATCTGAGGTAAAATTGGAAAGCTCTGGTGCCCAACATACATGATGCTTGTAAAATTACACCCCACATACTGGAAGCTGAAGTACAAAAGAAAGGATCCCTGTCAAGATACCACTGACACATTTCTAAGAGGACTGTTGGTTGCTATGGTAAATGGGGAGGATTATGAGACTGCCTGGTTACAAGTATGACTGACGCACATCTCAAACAATTGTTCTTTTCCTGTTCGTATGACAAAAACAGGATGTTGAGAGGTGTTTATCTGAATGAATATGATAAGCAAGCACTCTGACATTTATGGGGCAACACTCCCTCCCCCAACCCTAAACTATCTAGTGTTATTATATAAAATATGGAACCAGGGTTTCCCCACTAATAATGAAGAAACTGCTCAGAAAATTTTATATGATCCATGAGCACCATGGCTGTTACTACAAAATAAAAGCATTTTGGTTTAGAACATAATATGCAGATGTTCCAAGATTTTTTTCCAGGAAAATGCAGTCCTCTTTATTAAAGTTTTTTCAAAGAAAATAAATTTGTTTTAAAAGTAAAGTCTGTATGTACGTCACTTCTAGAGAAGTCACACCCTGGCCCCTGTGGTATCACTAGGCAGAGCCTCTCACAATACCCCACAGAACAGACTGCTTTACAAAGGAATTTGTGACACTGAATTAAGCTACTGTAACAAAGTGAGAACATCGTATTAGTTTGTAATATCCTGACTCATACTGAGTAGTACCTTGCTTCTCCAACATTGATTTCAAAGGGACTACTGGAGGGGTAAAGTATTACCCAGTGTGAGTAAGATGTCACAAAACTGCTGGGTGTTGTGCTCATTGCCCAAAGTACTCCCAGTACAACTCTTGTGGTAGTAAGCTCCATTGTAGACCCAGCAGTGTTTGCAGGAACTGGTCCAAAAGGGAGGGAGGCAAAGGAACTTTCATTTAATCTGAGCAACCACCACAGAAACTATAGGACTTAGAATGACTTCAGTACTTGGAGCAGCCCTTACCATCTCAGCATAATTTCAACGATGAATTATGCAGCTTAGCATTAATGTATAAACACTATACATATGCACTGAAGCTGCTATATCTTTAAAACATATTGTTCCTTGTCCTAGATATTCTACTTCTGACAGGCAGATCAGCTTTCCTGATACTTGCATCTTTCAAAAGGCAAATAACACTGTACACAGGTCAAGGCTTATCAAGCTTTTGCAAAAATATAATCAAAATACATTCTGAGCAAACCAAGAACACTAGATACCTACAGCCCTTAGAGCTCACACTTAGTCTTGTCTACACTCTGACAAGTGTAGTGCAGTGTAGACACTTAGTCTCAGAGTGCTGGTGCTTGTTATAACTGCTTACTTCCACTTTCAGCAAACATGCTTCGCCATCTTTCTCTAACCTCCCAACGCTTCTCCTTACCTCTTCCCTTACTTATATTGTTGTTGGGGACAGGGGCTCACCTGCTGAAATTCAAAGCTGTCAGTGCCAAGAAAATAAAATGACAGCAGATGCACAGGACTGTTGGGCCACCTCTTTTCTCCTCTCCTGATCATGTGATATGTGGGCAAAACTATTGGCTAGAAAATGCAAGGTACAAAATTGGCTTTGTAGCATATTAAGAACATAAGAACGGCCATACTGGGTCAGACCAAAGGTCCATCTAGACCAGTCCTGTCTTCTGACAGTGGCCAATGATAGGTGCCCCAGAAGGAATGAACAGAACAGTTAATCATCAAGCGATCCATTACCTGTCACCCATTCCCAGCTTCTGGCGAACAGAGGCTAAGGACACTTTCCCTGCCCATCCTGGATAACAGCCATTGATGGACCTATCCTCCATGAATTTATCTAGTTCTTTTTTTAACCCTGTTATAGTCTTGGCATTCACAACAACCTCTGGCAAGGAGTTCCACAGGTTGACTTTGCATTGTGTGAAAAAATACTTCCTTTTACTTTAAATCTGCTGCCTATTAATTTCATTTGGTGACCCCTAGTTCTTGTATTATGAGAAGGAGTAAATACAACTTCCTTTTTTACTTTCTCCACACCAAACATGATTTTATAGACCTCAATCATATCCCCCCTTAGTCGTCTGCTTTCCAAGCTGAAAAGTCCCCGTCTTAATCTTTCCTCATATGGCAGCCATTCCATACACCTAATCATTTTTGTTGCCCTTTCCTGAACCTTTTCCAATTCCAACAGATCTTTTTTGAGATGGGGCGACCACATTTACACGCAGTATTGAAGATGTGGGTGTACCATGGATTTATATTGAGCAGTGGACACCAACCGGTCGATTGCAATCGACTGGTCGATCCTGGAGCCTCTGCCAGTCCATCGCGCTCTCCGGCCGCTAAAAATCCGGCGATGCAGTGGGGCTCAGGCAGGCAGCCAGAGCCTGCACCTCGCCCCCCTCCTACACCTCAACCACCTGCCCCAGTCCAGAACCCCCTCCTGCACCTAAACTCCCTCCCAGAGCTTGTCCCCCTCACTCCTCTACACCAATCCTTGCCCCAGGCTCAGCCAATGCACACCCCACAGTTGAAAATGTTACACTGATTTGTGACAATCCTTGAAGAATTTTGGATCTATAAACCACAAATGACACTGATAAAAAGTAAAACTCATGAAATGTTCAGTGGATTCTATGAGACTAGGTGCAGTGTGATTATATGTCCCCTGCACCCAAACTCCCTCCCAGAGCTTGCACACACCCCCTCCCACACCCCACCTCTGTCCCAGCCTGGTGAAAAGTGAGTGAGGGTGGGGAAGAGCAAGCGATGGAGGGAGGGGGGAATGGAGAGAGCGGGGCAGGGCCTCAGGGAAGGGGTGGGATAGATCCTGGGTTGATCTTAAATTCAAAAAGCAATCTTGTTCATAAAAAGATTGGAGACCACTGTATTATGGTCATTATTACCAAGCGGTCCAACTATATTCAACTCTTGGACCAGATCCTGTGCTCCACTTAGGACTAAATCAAGAATTGCCTCTCCTCTGGTGGGTTCTGACACTAGCTGCTCCAAGGAAGAGTCATTTAAGGTGTCAAGAAACTTCATCTCTGCATCACATCCTGAGGTGACATGTACCCAGTCAATATGGTGATAGTTGAAACCCCCATTATTATTGAGTTTTTTATTTTAATAGCCTCTCTAATCTACCTGAGCATTTCACAGTCATTATCACCATCCTGGTCAAGTAGTCGGTAATATATCCCTACAGCTATATTCTTATTATTCAAGCATGGAATTACAATCCATAGATATTCTATGGTACAGTTTGGTTCATTTAAGATTTTTACTTCATTTGATTCTAGGCTTTCTTTCACATATAGTGCCCCTCCCCCACCAGCACGACCTCTTCTGTCCTTTTGATATATTTTGTACCCTGGTAGTACTGTGTCCCATTGATTATCCTCATTCCACCAAGTTTCTGTGATGCCTATTGTATCAATATCCTCATTTAATACAAGGCACCCATCTTATTATTTAGATTTCTAGCACTGGTATGTAAGCACTTTAAAAACTTGTCACTTTTCACCTGTCTGCCATTACATGATGTAATTGAACAGGACTTTTTTTTTATTTGACTGTTTCTCATCAGATCCTACCCCTATTTTATCATCTTCCATCCTCTCTTCCTTACCAGGACATAGAGAATCTCCATTAATAGATCCTCCCCTAAGTGATATTACTTTCAGGTCTGGCTCTAGGGACCAGCAAAGTAAGCACGTGCTTGGGGCAGCACAATTCCAGGGGCGGCATTCCGGGCTCCCGAAGTTTTTTTTGTTTGTTTGTTTGTTTGGACAGTTCCGCTCTCAGGACTCAGTTCTTGCTTGGGGCAGCAAAAAACCTAGAGCCGGCCCTGGTCACTGTCCGAACCATGTACTCCTCAACACCTGTTGGCTTTCCCCCAGCCCTAAGTTTAAAAACTGCTCTACAACCTTTTTAATTTTAAGTGCCAGCAATCTGGTTCCATTTTGGTTTAGGTGGAGCCCATCTTTCCTGTATAGGTTCCCCCTTTCCCCCTCCTCCCTACACCATTGTCTCATCCACGCATTGAGACCCTGCAGTTCTGCCTGTCTAACTGGCCCTCCGCGTGAAACTGGAAGCATTTCAGAGAATGCTACCATAGAGTTCCTGGACTTCTATCTCTTCCCCAGCAGCCTAAATTTGGCCTCCAGGACCTTTCTCCTATCCTTCCCTATGTCACTGGTACCTACATGTACCACGACCACCGGCTCCTCCCCAGCACTACTGTCAAGGCCGAAACCCCACTCTGACACTTCAAGTGCAGAAGGTGGGGGTCCGCAAAGATTCTAAAAATTAATATTTGCCACTCTAGGCTTGTATTAAACTCCCAAGGTTACAGCTTCTCTCTGACCTTGGCTTGGTAAACACTGCCACCACCCAAATGTAAAAAAAACCCTTGCACCCAGGAAGGAGCACTTGGGAACTCCTCCCTGTGGGGTACCCTCAAGCCCTTTCACCCCGCTACCTCCAGGGAAGAACTGAGAAAGAAATCAAAGGAAATTAGCTGTTGCACCAGCTAATCAAACAGCATATGCAAAAACCTCTTAGGTCACCAAAAATCCAATCCTGTTCTTAAAAAAGGTAAATTTTATTACAAACAAAAAGAAAGAAAATACATTTGGAATTTAGGCTTTTGCTAGATTTTAAAAGAGCAATTCCAAAAATTAAGCACCCAAAATAGCTTTCTTGGGGGTTCAGCTTAAAGGTTACAAATAAACAAAAGCATCTGGGGTTAGCACAAAGGAGTCCACAAGCCTTAAAAAATAAGCAAAAATAAAACTAATCGCATCTTTCAAAACATTTCTAATTTACTTACATTACACAGCATTCCTGCTGCCCCGTCTCCTCAGCCCAGAGAGAACAACAGACAACAAAGGGACAGCTTCTTTCCCAATTTAAAAAAGTTGTAGCCTTCCCATTGGCTCTTTTGGTCAGGTGCCCACTTTTATTTTTAACCTGGGGGACTTTTTAACCCTTTACAGGTAAAGCAAGCAGAGAACAGCCATCAAGAGGGATTTTACAGCTAACTGGCTGGCTAGGTATCCATCAAAGGGAGCCCCCCCACTCCTCATTTAGCACAACTACACATAAGTCTATCTAGATGTCTCAAGAGATCCGCAACCTTCGCACCAGGCAGGCAAGTCACCATAGGGTTCTCCCGGACATCATAGAATCATAGAATATCAGGGTTGGAAGGGACCTCAGGAGGTCATCCAGTCCAACCCCCTGCTCAAAGCAGGACCAATTCCCAACTAAATCATCCCAGCCAGGGCTTTGTCAAGCCGTGCCTTAAAAACCTCCAAGGAAAGAGATTCCACCACCTCCCTAGGTAACGCATTCCAGTGCTTCACCACCCTCCTAGTGAAATAGTGTTTCCTAATATCCAACCCAGACCTCCCCCACTGCAACTTGAGACCATTGTTCCTTGTTCTGTCATCTGCCACCACTGAGAACAGCCGAGCTCCATCCTCTTTGGAACCCCGCTTCAGGTAGTTGAAAGCAGCTATCAAATCCCCCCTCATTCTTCTCTTCTGGAGACTAAACAATCCCAGTTCCCTCAGCCTCTCCTCATAAGTCATGTGCTCCAGACCCCTAATCATTTTTGTTGCCCTCCGCTGGACTCTTTCCAATTTTTCCACATCCTTCTTGTAGCATTGGGCCCAAAACTGGACAGAGTACTCCAGATGAGGCCTCACGAATGTCGAATAAAGGGGAACGATCACGTTCCTCGATCTGCTGGCAATGCCCCTACTTATACAGCCCAAAATGCCGTTAGCCTTCTTGGCAACAAGAGCACACTGTTGACTCATATCCAGCTTCTCGTCCACTGTGACCCCTAGGTCCTTTTCTGCAGAACTGCTACCTAGCCATTCGGTCCCTAGTCTATAGCAGTGCATAGGATTCTTCCGTCCTAAGTGCAGGACTCTGCACTTGTCCTTGTTGAACCTCATCAAGTTTTTTTTTGGCCCAATCCTCTAATTTGTCTAGGTCCCTCTGTATCCGATCCCTACCCTCTAGTGTATCTACCACGCCTCCCAGTTTAGTGTCATCTGCAAACTTGCTGAGAGTGCAGTCCACACCATCCTCCAGATCATTAATAAAGATATTAAACAAAACCGGCCCCAGAACTGACCCTTGGGCCACTCCGCTTGAAACTGGCTGCCAACTAGACATGGAGCCATTGATCACTACCCGTTGAGCCCGACGATCTAGCCAGCTTTCTATCCACGCAAATCCAGCTATCTATGTTTCTAGTAACTGAATTGCACATTACCAATACCTGTCTTTTCCTAATAACTGGAGGTCCCTTCACGGAAGAGGTATCCTCAGTGCGAGAGGATACCATGACATCATCTGGAAGGAGGGTCCGCACTATGGGATTGTTTCCCTCTGCTCCAGTTGGATGTTCTCCTTCCCTGAGACTTTCATCCTCCTCAACAGCACAGAAGCTGTTTTACGGTGTGTCCAAAAAGTCTCATTTATGTACCCCTCTGTCTCCCTTATCGCCTCCACTTCAGCCAGTCTGGTCTCCAAAGCCCGTACACGGTCTCTGAGGGCCAGGAACTACTTGCATCGAATGCACACACACGCCACCTGCCCATAGGGCAGGTAATCATACATGCTGCATTGGGTGCAATAAAGTGGATAGCCCCCACTCTGTTGCTGGACTTCTGCCTGCATTATATTTTAACTCCTGAATCTCGCTCCTTTGTTGTTCTTTTGTTTTTATCAGGGGGTGGTTTTGGCTTTAAGTTTAAAGAAGTTTAGGAATGTTAAGTTAGCTCCCCTCACACTCTCCCTGTAAACTCCCTCGCAAAACTCCCGTTAGCCGCTCCTCTGGTCGCTTAGGAGAGGACTTTTTAAAGCCCCGGTCTTCCTGAGTAGCCCCGCCCGCTGGTTAAGGGTTGATGAGTGCTAAAAGGTTTAGGAATCAAAGCCTCATTAAGAAGCTCCCATCACTCAGCCTTGCCTAGCAGGCCGCTAGGCTCAGCACACACACGGTATATTTCAGTCAAGCAGCAAGCACATCACACACACTACAGACAACAAACTTACCCAAAGGGTCACGTAATTGCTCCTCCTTCACCTCGCAAAACTTCCCGGTTAGCTGCTCCTGTTTGCTAGCTATTATTAAATAATAATGCAGGAGGGTAGCTAATTTAAATTCTGACTACTCTCATCTAACCCAATATTAACTTTCACTTAATATAATCCTGGGAAAAGTGAGGAAATAAGCCTTCCTCAAGGACAGGGGGTGAGATTAGCACAGATACCTCAGAGATAGGGCACCTAAAATAGAGGTAGTTTGGAGAGAGCTGGAGTAGACAGGATTATATACAGTGGTTGAAAAATGGGGGTGCAGCAAGTGATCTGACAAGGTGGATAGGAGCCATGTCTGAAGCTGAGATGGCCAGCTTTGATTTGGACACAGGGATGGGGGGATTTCAGAGGGCAACAGTTATTCAGAGCACAAGGATTTACATCAGGCATGCAGATGACAGAGAAGAGAGAGCAGAGCACATTTCGGCATCATTTCTGGAGAGTGCACTCTGTTTACAGGGCAATACCCAAATCCTGGGCTAAGAACCTCCTCAGCAGTAAGCCTGCTTCCTATAAATATCTCAGCCTTGGGTCTCTGAACAAGAACAGTTATTCTCTCGGAATCAGTTACTACTCGAGTAAAACTACACAGGGGATTCTGCATTTCATCACATTCTGCAGGAGAAAGCTATAAGGCACATAGGCATCCTGAACACTTACAAAGCACCATGTGGGACACAATAACCTCTTAATGTCAACTGGCAAGGGAGTGCTGAGGCCTTACAGGGATCTGTTGGGTCTGACCTGTATATTCTAGTTCATCAACGAGTGTCATCTGAGGTCTCAAATAAAAACCAGTATCACACTGGTCATCAATATCAGAGTGAAATGTATGTACAGATACTAGGTAAGAAGTTACATATCTGTACTGAAAGTATGTTCTTAAAGTCTGTGCCTGGGGGTTAATCACCCGCAAAGGTGACAAATGGGTTTTCTGTCAGACAAAAGATGTTTATTCATCTATCTGTTTACATGCACATTGAGAAATGTCTCACTCACAATGGGTCTCCTATCACCAGTCTGAACTGAATGCAAATGAAAGATTCTGGGGATTTCAGAAAGAAACTAACAGGAAGAGAAAAAAAGCAGGGAGGAGGAGAAGACTTCCTCTTAAGGTGCACTTCAGAGGTCTCTAAGGTGCCACAAGTACTCCTGTTCTTCTTTTTGCGGATACAGACTAACACGGCTGCTACTCTGAAACCTTCAGAGGTCTGTTTAGGGTGACCAGATAGAAAGTGTGAAAAATCAGGACAGAAGGTGGGGGGTAATAGGCACCTATATAAGAAAAAGCCCCGAATATTGGAACTGTCCCTATAAAATCGGGACATCTGGTCACCCTAGGTCTGTTCCACTACATTTGGGAGGCAGAGAAGACATTTGGGCATCATTCACTAAGAAAGTAAAAGGATAGTGATTTAACTTCACGACAAAGGCAATGTTCCCTCTAATTTTTTCCATCCATGTGCGGAATGAATTTTGTTATGTGCATCAAATTATCGGGGTAAAGTGTGGATGTGCGCCACCAGTAGAAACAAAAAACCTAGATATTGTGGAAGAAAATACAGTCTTCACTCTTAGGTTGTTTGCAACACTTCAGAGACAGTTTATTCTCAAGCAATTGCAAGGGGGAGAGTGCACACGGACAGGGATTCCCCCTTCCTACGCAGGTCTCCGCCAGATAAACAATTAGGGCAAGCATTTATACCTTTGGTTGCATACCATAATGATCCACAACCGCGTCTTGTTTATACATATTCCTTCCTGATATCTTACTTTTCTCAGCAGTTTCTGCTACAGTCTGCATTCCATTCTTATCTAACATTTTTTTCCACTCGCTTCCCACTCACCCAGGCCCTGCCTTAAAGTCTCACGTTATTAGCGTTAGTGTTAGCCTGACTCTTGCTCTATTCCTAGAAACTAAGTTATCTGTGGTCAAATTCCCTTTATCCCTTTTTCCACTTCCACACTATAATATATATTTTTTTAAACGTTACCATAGGTATAATTACTCCAGTCAGGACAAGTTAGACATTTTAGAACTCACTACTCAAAGAATTAATTTTAAGCATAAGAGAGAAATACAAATTATGAAATACATAGACCAGTCAAAAACCTCAAATATCAGCACTTTGAAAGAATAAAATTACAGAAAATATATGTGCACTGCAGGAAGTATCAAGAAGTAAAAACAATACAATTATGTATTGGGAGGTGAGTGTGAAAGACTGTGTGTGTGTGAGAGAGTGACAACACACACACAGGGTGTGCAAAAGAGAGAGAGAGACAGTGTATGCAAGTGTGTGTGTGTATCAGACAGAGAGAGAGACACGTGCTGCCCCTTTAAGTAAATTGGCACTCACCAGTCTGAAGCCTGCTTGTTCAGACACAGCAACAGCCGCCAGCAAGCTCCGTCCCAATTCTGAGCCCTGTCATGTGTTCCCCCCCGCCTCGGCTCTGCAGAGATAGGGTACAGAGGGAGGGGGGCACCCTGACATTAGTCCCCCCCGCACTTGATAGACTGCTGGGTGGCCACAAAGCTTAGAGGGAACTTAAGATCAAGGGGTCGCAGACTTGGTTGAAAATGCTCAAGAGAACCTGCTGTAAGCTTCTTTACACTAGAGAGTAACTTCTTAGTTAAAGTTTAGTCTCTAGAAAGTGTATTATGATTTTGTTTTATATGTAGCCTTTTGTTTCCAATAGTCTTACTCACTATTACTTGAATCTGTTTTTTGATAACATTGTTCTCGTTTTCACTATAAATATATCTAAGTGCTGTGGTGCTAAGCAAAGTGGTAATTCTGAGTTGAATCCTACGAGCTGGTATGTATTGCTCATTTGGGAACAGAAGGCATGGTAATTCTGTGAGCATTCAGTGGATAAGGGACTGGACACTGCAGGGCGTGCTCCAAGCACTCAGGGGTTACTGTGTGCCTGTACAGGGAGAGCAAGGCATGCAGAGGCCAGGAAGGCAGTGCTTGTGCTGCCAGAAGCTGGTGATTTCAAGGAGCTGATCTACAGCAGGCACAGACAAGACTGCTTCATGCTAAGGGCAGGTAGTGGTGAGGTGCCTGACATCCTCTGGATAGCCCTGAGGAGCATCACACCACGTTTTCATTGTATACTACTAGGCACAGAGTCTTCATCTAAACATACAATATGATTTATAAAGTACCAACTGCCAAAGAACTTGTTCGCTGTTGCATGGACTTGACAATGATGCACATGATTAAAACATGATAACAGAGAACATAAAAACACCCTCTTAAAATTCAAAATGTACAGAACTATATGTCACAAGGAACAGGTATAAATGTGGGGCCAGCAACAGTTAAATTTAAGACAGCTGGACAGTGGAAAGAGGAGGGAGATGGACTAAGATGGACAAGAGGGAGCATGTTGCATATGCCGGAGATCAACAGAGCAAAGGCCTTAGCCTAATTGCCTGCTGTTCTAAAACACAATGGTGGGATCCCCAAAAGGCAGGTGATATGTGAGGACAACTTGGAATCATAACACTTGACTGTGACAATTCGTTGCCCTTCTTTAGCACCTTCTATCCAAGGATCTTAAATCACCCATGAGAATTAATTACTTATAGCTGAGGCAAAACCAGGTAGTTGCGTAGGCCCAAAACCTGTAATAGACTCCACGTGGATGCAAGGAACTGTCATGAGGAAACACATTGTAGGATGAGGGTCACATTGAGTAGTGTTGCTGCAGTGAATACGACATTAATCCCGTGAAGTCTGTACTGGCTTCTGTGGTACAATTCAAGGAGCTCACAAGCTCTATAAAGCACTACACAAAGCTACCTGAGAAACCCACCTCTCTCTATATATGATGCTGCAGGCTAAGATCACCTTCAGCACTCTTACATACAGCCTCTCTAAACTTTGGGAAGGAGGGTGTGATAGTATATACCTTGGGGGAGTGTCCTGTAACCCCCATATTCCTCATTTATAGATAACTGTGATCTTGCATATAAAGCATGCCATGTGAGATATCAGGGGAAAGGTTATGAACTGCTGAAACCCACTGTTCTATCTAAATATATATATATATATATATATATATATATATATATATATATATGTATCTTTAGTGCATATGAAGTTATAAGATTGTTTTGTATGGTTTCAAGTGTCGGGGGTAGCTGTGTTAGTCTGTATTGACAAAAAAAAGGAGGAGTCTGGTGGCACCTTAAAGACTAACAGATTTATTTGGGCATAAACTTCCGTGGGTAAAAAACCTCACTCCTTCAGATACAACGGTTGCCACTAAAACATGCTGTAAATTGGGGAATCAGCCAGATATTAGCTCCTCAGAGACAACAGCAAGGAAAGTAACCAACGTCCAGGCGGGGTGTGAAACGACCATCAACAGCCATTGTCCAGCAAGGGAGCTACAATTCAATGACTCAACTGCATGAGGTCATGCCAGGGGAATTGCTCAACCTTGCCTGGGGACTCAGCAATGCTCACCAGACATGCCTGGACTTGTGTTCTCCAAGCACATGGGCTAAGGGTATAAAACAGAACACAGGGGGCCCATGCTTGGCCTTTCTCCTGCCCCCACCTGTGCTGAAAGCAACAAAGACACTCAGAAGAAGTCTAAAGACTTCAACAGAAGAGACCGGCCCAGGTTTAAAGGACAAACCTGTATATTAAGGACTGCAATATCCAGTGGGGTGAGGAAAAACTGCTTAATCTAGATGTTGCCCAGTCTAATAGGGTTGAGAGTTTAGACTGAGTGATTATATTTTATTTTATTTTGGTAACTAACTCTGACTTTTTGCCTATCACTTATAATCACTTTAAATCTATCTTTTGTAGTCAATAAATTTGTTTAACTGTTTATCTTTACCAGTGAGTTTGCCTGAAGTTTTTGGTAAGGGCGTTTGCACAGGTTTACAAAGGCTGGTGTATATCCACTTTCCATTGATGAAGTAGTGAACCAATTAATAAATCTGCATTCCCCATCTTGAGCAGTGCAAGACAGTATATTCCAGAGGTACAAGGCTGGGAGCTGGGGGGATTTGGTTGGTGCCTTTCTCTGTGTGATTCATGAGTGGCTCTGGAAGCATTCATGCAATAGAGCTGGGTGTGGGGCTTCACATGCGGTGGTGCTGAGTGATAACAACACCTGGAGGGATTTGCTGCTGGTCACTAGCAAAGCATTCTGAGAGACAGCCCAGGCTGGAGACAGTTAAGGGGGCACAGTAGTCCCAGATTCCCAGACTGCACCCCAGGTATCCCGTCACAGAGGGTTTGGAGGGCTCTGGTTTTTGGAACCTGATTTCTCAACCAATCTGAAGGCATAAGTCTTGAGTCAGAATTTATTGACCTTCTTGGCACAACACTTTTACAGTAATTGTCATTAACATCTTTATACTTTCTCTCTGCAGGTCTTTATTGTTACCATGATATTCCCAGAAGTTTCTGTACTTAGTAAAAGATATGTCACAACACTTGTTAATAACACAGACTATTGTGAAGACTGTGATAGCAATCCCTGTATTTTCTCCGGCTTTTCCCTGCTGAGGAGGATGATAGAGCTCTAAAGAGCTGTATCTTGAGGTAAATGATTATGTTATTTGTTATTAAACTACATATGTAATTTTAATTTGCAAATCTAAAAAAATATAAAGAATAATTAGGCTTCACAACACCTTTCCAAGACAGGTAAGCATTACTCCCCTTCTAAAAATGAGGAAACTGAGGCTTGAGGAAGTTAAGTGACATGCTCTAGGTCATGCAGTAAATCAGGTGTAGAAATGAGAACAGAGACCCAGGGCCTGATTCTGATCTCACTTACACCACACTTGCATGAGTGTAACTGCATTTATTTCAATGGAGTTACTCCTTACTGACTCAGGTGTGAGATCACAATCAGGCCCCAAGAACCTCAGCTCCTAGTTCCTTGCTATAACTACTAGATACACTACATAGTTAGTAACTACTTTGACAGATTACAAATTGATGTTTCACAGCATAGACCTGACCTCAGGATTTCTAATAAAAAAGCAAAATGTGCTTTGGTTCTGCTGAGAGAGAAAATGCATCTCAGTGGGGAAAGGGAAGGAACTACCCATATGAGAAAGTGGATTTCTATCTATTTTGCCATATACTTTGTTTTCTCACTTGGTGCATATATTTAGGTCTCTATCAAAGTCACAAAATGGAAACCTAGTAATTGTCTGTGGCTTGGCTGGGTGACAGCTCAACTCCCAGCCTTTCATTCTAGGAAATGAGTGGACACAAGTCCTTGTGACAGCCAAAGGCCTCTTCTGTCAATCCGATTTGCTGTTTGTCTTGGAAGTGGCCAGGTTAGTACTGATTGCTTGATACTACAACTGGATGCGGGGTGGACATAGAGAGAGAAAGAGACAAAGACAGATATAGAGACACAGAGAGACAAGGATGAAACAGACGAGAATGAAGGAGAGACTCAGCCAAGCCAAACAAAGATTTGCTTGAATGATTACATCTGTTGGAGAGTCCCCAGCTTGCTCATTTCCTTGCTGGGGAATTGTTTTAATTCTGCTTAGGAGGTTTCAAAAATTCCCAAGGAAAGCTTCACTGTACTCATTAAAACTCGGAGCTGGCTGAACTTCTGTTGTGCTGAGTTTCTAGGATCCTGCTACATTCATTGCAGCAAAACCTGAAAACTACCTTGTGCAAAATTTTTCTGAGGTAAAACAACGTAGAATGAAGATACATAATAATGCTTATTTTAGTTTAGTTAGCCCAGGAAAAATAAATAGTTCTAACAGTTTTGATCATAATGTCTGGTTAGCTGACTTCAAGGAATGTCAAGAACAGAATGGAAATGGATAATAATAATAACTGGCTCTTATACGCCTCATAAAATTTAAAAAAATCAGATGCACAAGTACATAATGAGGTGAATGCATTACACACCAGATTCACAGCTAGTGTAAATAGTCATAGCTCCACTTAAATCAAGGGACTTACCTCACCCATGACTCCAAGTCATCACCACATCCCTAGTCACATAGTTTTTCACTTGCTCCTAGAATGGGGGTGGGCAAACTACAGCAAACTCCATAAGTTTTAATCCGGCCCTCGAGCTCCAGCCGGAGAGCGGGGTCGGGGGCTTGCCCCGCTCCATGCAGTTCCTGAAAGCAGCGGCATGTCCCCCCTCCGGCTCCTACACATAGGGGCAGCCAGGGGGCTCCCCACGCTGCCCTCACCCCAAGCACTGCCCCCGCAGCTCTCATTGGTTGGGAACCGCGGTCAATGGGAGCTGCAGGGGCGATGCCTGCGAACGGGGCAGCATGCTGAGCTGCCTAGCCGCGCATCTGTGTAGGAGCCGGAGAGGGGACATGCCGCTGCTTCTGGGAGCTGTTTGAGGTAAGCACTGCCCGAAACCTGCAACCCTGACCCTCTCTCCTGCACCCCAATCCCCTGCCCCAGCCCTGATCCCCCTCCCGCCCTCCGAACCACTCAGTCCCAGGCAGAGCACACTCCTGCACCCCCAACCCACAATTTCATGAGCATTCATGGCCTGCCATTCAATTTCCATACCCAGATGTGGCCCTCAGGCCAAAAAGTTTGCCCACCCCTGTCCTAGAATGTATCTCTGGAACCTCTGGTGGTGGTATGAATTGTCAGTAGGGTAAACAGAACCTCTCTCTCTCTCTCACACACACACACACACACTTACTTACACTTACTTTAAAGGAAAATGGTTCTTATGATAAATACAGAAACAAAAAAAACATGTATGTAAGTAAATTTATCCAAACAGCATGTCTTGAGCTAGCCAAGAGGAATCTGATTCCTTGCTGGAAAGGATGCATTTTTCTCCAAGAGGGGAGGAATAGATGAGACTAATGGGATTTATTTCAGGTAATAAATCAAATCAGGGAATAAACGGGATGGGAGCAAGTCTTTGGTGGCTGTCAGAATCCTGCAATCTGACTAGCTGGGCACTGGCCCTTTCAGTCTGTTTTCTCTGGGAGAAACTTAAGGTCTGAACTGTAGCAAACCAAGTTACAGAACTGACTTCCCCTTCCACATCTCCTCTGAATTTGTCCTCTGAATTTGTAACATTGCATTGTTCATTATAAAAATGGAAATGTCATAGGGTTGAGCGATCCACAGAGCTTCTCAATTCTTACCTACAAAAGGAGATACAATTAGTTACACAGTGAGCTTCAGTACTAAGTATGAAGAGTTCTTCAAAGTGCACTACTTACACAGTCTGCAGAAACATCTACTTGTGCCTTGCTAGCAACTCTACAGATTTCTATTTCCACAGTATTATTTACCAAATTTGAGGGTTGAGGGGAGGAAATGAGTTGTTGTAAAGATGCTACTGACGGAACTAGGAGTACAGAAAAGCCACAAAAAGACTGGGACAAAAACTGACATTAAGAAACAAAGATACAAATCTGTGGTTTTGAAGCTGGCCATCTCCCCACCACAACACATGCACTATCGGCATGCCACAGGTGTATACCACATGAGAACGTGGAAATGTGATTGCTAGGGGAGGGCTGGCAGTCCTGCATCTATAAAACATTCATCCAGAGGTGCATTTATGCCTCTGTTACATTTTCCAAAGTATGTTTGAACTAACATCTTTGGAGAGATTTAATCTCTTTGCTGCTGTCAGGAATTTTTTCCTCATGCCAGCACTAACCACCATCTCAAAAAACAACCCACACCTATGTCCTCACTTCAACATTTCCCATTGTGTCAGGCCTTCTATGTATTTATATTTTTGGTTGTAAACCTGTTAGGGCAGGGACTCTCTTTATATTTCTGTATTCTACAATCCAGAGCACAGCATCTCTCATGTGCCAACAAGAGTTTTCTACCGAACAAACTCAAGTGACTGGCCCATCTCAATATACCAGGGACATTCTAGCTGCAAAGGGAGCTTACTTCCCCAGATAGGCCCATTACACAGTACTGGTCAGTATGTGGTTGTGGGAGTCACAAGAGGGCTACACAAAAATGCAGAAACACTCTCATCAGGAGTAAAGTCACAAGCTCTGTAGTAGGAATGCAAACTGATTGGAACCCTTTTTTTAAAGGTCATCCAGATTTTTATTTTTAACCATTTGCACAACATTTGAAAACTCTGAGCCTCTGTAAAATATTAACCTTATCTTTGAGATTGGTGGCCCCTTCTGCGTACAATGTTGCCCCACTCCTTGAAGAGCTTTATCCATTTGCTCACAGTGGGAATCATCATATTAAACACTAAGCAGCTATATCTAGTGACCTTTCCACAATGAGAATGAAGGGAATTTTTCTGGAAATAAGATTCACTGTCCAATGGTGGAAGCAACTGAGATCAATGAAAAGATGGCAGCCATAATAGTCAGTGAAAGAAGGCCACCCAGCCAGTGCCTAGCTGGCCCAATGAGAGACACCCGACTAATCAGGGAGACAAAAGGCCATCCAGCCCCTATCAGAGAGCAGACTGAAGAGTGACTTGCAGGACAGAAGATTCACTTGGGAATATTAGATGAAAAAAACCAATCCCCATCAAAGAATCACTTACTGGTGTCTTGGGGAATAACATTCATTTCCAGTAAGTGCAGTCCAATATGGAAAAGACTCTCTGAACAACAAAGCATGAGAGCCCTTTATGAGTAATAACAAGCAGCACATTTTTATGAAAAAGCAACAGGCCAGCATAAAATAAATCAGTGCTTTTGATTTAACAGTGAAAATACACGGAACCCTCATCATCCCACCTGCTGTGAATCTCTTTGAGGAAAAAGATTTGGCTTCATATTTACCTAAATTGTCTGTCGTTCTCAGTTTCACTCTGAACTGGCCTAATGCCCTGAGGTTAGACGGTAGAACTCCGTCAGCTTTTGCACTCATATGACTTAAGAAATGGAATGTGGCCTTTTTTCCGACAAGCCCAGAGTGAGAACATCATAAAAGCTGAACTTTAGCCCCTTTTTGAGCAGGCAGCACAATAGCAAGGAGGATGCTGTCAATCCCTGGAGGCTCTGCCACTGAAAAACATCACCAGTCTGAAGTAAAAGGTCAGTAGTTACTTAGGATTGCATCTCTTGTTTTCTTCAGTTTTTCCTCCTCTGTCAAAGGCAAACAGTTAAACATTCCCCCCTCCCTCTTTCTCAGAAATGCAGGAAGGAAGTGCTTGCAAAATAGTTTCATTTAAAAAATCCACAATCACATACACACAAAGAGCAAACACTGACTTAGAACCTGGACAGAACTAGTTGTGTTTCTACAGCCTCATAGTTCTTTAGAAATAAAAATGAAACTTGATTATAGCAGTGTCATTCCCCTTGCCCCATGGAGGCTGTGTTTCTATTCTATTACATTATTATTTAGGTGTAGATACCTAACATGTAAACATTTGAAACTGGTTGCTACAGTCACTTTCTTGTGCTCCTACAGAACACAAATAGCTGGGTATTCTTTTTAAACTGAGGAAATCGCAGCCTATCTTGTGGAGAAGGTCTATGGAGTAGGGGGGAGATGAAAAACAGCAAACATGTTAACTGTTAAGCTGTTATGCTGATAATAGCCACTGAAGAGGATTAACAACCTCAGGTGTGGTACAAAGATACATTTCTGGTTCAAATCTGGCCCTTCTCAGTAGTCACCAAATTCTGTACCAACTGTTCTAACTGCTGTTTAGTTACTTGTATCCAGTTTATTGCTGCAAGTGTCTATGACACACACAGCATCACTCCAATTTGCAGTCCATTTCCCCAGTCTAGTGGGGAGCTGGCTGGATGTTGCTCAAGGCCATTTTGGTATAGCTGGGATTAGCCAGGTATTCTGAAATCCACTAATCTTATGCAGAAGAATACGAATGGGAAGAGGAAGCTGTGGTCTTTCATTTTAGCTACTTCTGCCATACACCAGGTAGCCAGTTGATGGTCCAGCTGTGTACAGACCCTCAAGCAATGAAAGGATATACATGGAAGAATTCTCAGATATTGGTGGTTTATGCTCTGCGTCTTTGGGCATATCCTAAACATAAGCAGTCAGCCCTTTTGGCTGGACTGACTCATTTGGTGAGTTTCAGTGCATTGCCTATTCCACACCAGCATTAGCACAACAGCTAGTCTATTTCTTCAAGGCCTCAGAGACTAATGAATTCAATGGATTTCTGTTTTTCTTACTGGTGCTGAGACATCTTGTCTTCCCCTTCTAACCAGGGTTATGATCCATAACTGCTGTTAGAAAACTTTCAACTCCCTGACTGCTTCATACACTTTGTGACCATGAGAACTGATGATTGTCATTCCCTTGAGATAGTGCATCTCTGTTGCTTGCAGTTTGTTCAGAATGCAGCAGCACTTTGGCTCAGTGGTTTGAGTAACTATGATCATGTTACTCCTGCCCTGCGTTCCTCACATCGCTCGGCTAGAATGTGGTGGACTGATTTCAAGTTGGCAATGAGACATTGTCAAAAAATCACATTCCTGCTGATTTCTTTTTATCCATTATTATCTTAAGTACTGTTTCGATAACTGTAACTGAAAAGAATGAAGACAAACCCTTTTTTCACTTTATTTAGGAACACAGGAATTGCTAGACTGGCTCAGACCTGAGGTCCATCTAGCCCAGTATCCTGTCTTCAAGACTGGCCAGAAGGTTCAAGAATCTCTACAGTAGGCAGATTTCTGCAATTATAACATTTTGTGTATTGCCCATTTTCATGGCTGTATAGTCAGTTTAATAAAGCAGAGAGAAGAAAACATTTACAGAACAGGGAAACAGCGTTGTAAACCAACATGAATTGACGGTTTGGGTAGGACCCAAAAATACTTTTTACTAAATTTTGAAATTGACATGATTTCAAATTGACACATTGTTTCTTACAGCCCTGAGGGCTGTACAATCTTCTAACCACCTCCTCCACCCTCATCCTGATGGCTATCCATGCTCTGATGCCTCTGTATATTAGGGATTTTACTGCTATGTTCCAGGCCAGTATTTGGGATGTTGGTGCTAAAGGCCATGGGGTGTGGAAACTGCTCCTCTATATAGACAGTTGTCTCAGTTCATTTTCCCCCACTAAAGAAACACCTCAAGATTCCTTTTGCATTTCAGAGCTGTCTCTTTTATTAAATTACAACTATCTGATGCCATATTTCACTTTCTTGCTTACCCCAATCCATTTAGCCTCTTCTTTAGTTACTGTACTCTTTTAATCAGCATTTTTAAGAGGGTTTGAAAAAATATATTGTTATTATTTGTACTGCAACAGCACCTAGAGACCATAATCAGGATAGATAAGGGCCAGGGCTAGATTTAGGGGTGTCATCACAATGTCAACTATATGATTATCTAGCCCAACAGGACTATTTTTAGCTGTCAGTTGCCGGGGCGGGGTTGGCAGCTGCAAGTCGCGGTATTTGGGGCTATTTTGCTGTCCTGCGGCCACTGGCCGCACTGCTCGGATGTTCTTGGGAGGGAGGGAGCCTCCTGATCTGCCCCGCCCCCTGCCAAGATACCCCACGCGCCGCTTGTCTGTCTTCGTGCCCCCTCTCCTTAGGTGACATTTGCAGTATGCGCAGAATTCTTGTCCAAGGAAGGCAGAATATTTTTTTTGCAGAAAATATGCTGCTGTTCCGCCGTTTGCCCACTAGATGCCAGTGTGGCACGAGAACAGCCTGAGCTGGATGATGCTGACTGGTCTGGGAGGCAGTGGCAAACTGCTAGCAGGTGGGTAGCGGGTGCACTGTTTTCTCAAGTGAAAAGTCACATCAGCGTTCTTGGAGCCAGGTTAGGAGGCAGAGAGGGCCACACAGGGCTGCTGGGGGGGGCGGGTGTCAGGGCCACATGGGGACTCCAGAGGGGGGCTCCAGGCAGGGCCACATGGGGGGGCCCACTGATGATGCTGTGTCTAGGGACGCGTAAGGTGCAAATCCAGCCCTGATAAGGGCCCCAGTGTGCTAGGTGCTGTACAGAAATAATGTAAGTAGCAGACAGTCCCTGACTCAAGGGCTCACACTCCAAGACAAAACACACAAGGAGATGAAACAAACTAATGGAGGAGTGGATGAGGCTAACAGTGACAGGAACAGATTGTTCGATAAACTAGCTGGGTACACAGTCTTTTCCACACTGCAGAGTTAGCCCAGATTCTGGTATGGATGTTGCCCCACCCTCCCTCTCGTCCACATAGAAAATCCTCTAACCCAGACTCAAGGATGCTTTAAGCCTGGGCTAGCAGGATATAGGCATGAGCTCAGGTTTTGCTTCAGCCTGAGCTGAAAACCCACCTGCTTTGCAGTGAACTCAGGCTAATCAAGACCAGGGACTGTTAGTCCTCCAATGCTATCCCACAATTCCATCTGAGCTGTACTTTCTTGTCTAATTCCTGCCTTATTCCACACTGTATTTTAACCTCATGTTTGCCTGCTCTATTTCTGCTACGCTTCCACAGAATCAGAGATGCCATCCAGATGCCTTTGTCCATGCTGCCAGCTGGCCAGAAGCTGACACCAGCCTTCTGGTAAAGTTGTGGTGTGATATCAGTAAGACCCATAAGAACACTTCTGCACAGGAGCTCAGGAAGGACAGACATGTTCTCCCAAAATACACTGTGAATAAATTTATAGAGTGGCCCAGTTTAATGCACCACTAAGAACCCTGGGATATCCTGCCAGAAATCCACCCAGCACACAACTAGTACAGCACCACTGTAGACACTGCCACACAGTTCTGGCATGGATAGTACTTTCCAGTGGGGAGGCTCCACTTGTGCTAGACTAGCCTTGGTTAGACTAGCCTCGGCTAACTTTTTAAAGTTGTAAGCCAGCGGTTCTCAAACTGGGGGTCGGGACCCCTCAGGGGGTCACGAGGTTATTACAGGGGGGGATCATGAGCTGTCAGCCTCCACCCCAAACCCCACTTTGCCGCTAGCATTTATAATGGTGTTAAATATATAAAAAGTGTTTTTAATTTATAAGAGGGGGTCGCACTCAAAGGCTTGCTATGTGAAAGGGGTCACCAGTACAAAAGTTTGAGAACCACTGTTGTAAGCCTTTTAATTGTTTTATTATTGGGTACAACCACCTTGATCTCTTCAGCTGGGGCAGGGGGCTTTATACCTAAAATAGTAACACAATGGGCTGTAACACTTTGGTCTAATTTTGGTTGATGGGTTTAGTGTGCATGTGCTGGGTGGTGTTGGTGACCTGTGAAATACAGGAGGTCAAGACCAGGTGATTTGGTGGTCCTGTCTGGCCCTAAACTGTATGACTCTACCTAGGCCAGTGGGTAGAAGAGGCAGGATTCTCCTATACTACCCAGGGTTCAATAATACATAACAAGGCTTTAGAGTAAAGCCTAAACAAACTGCCTTCTACGAGTCTAACCTGGAAACTGTCTCATCAACACAATGAACCCTTTCTCTGAGTACGGAGTTTACAGCATCTATTCACGTTTTAGCATATTTAGCCAAATTTAGCCACCAGACATTTTTACTACTGCTAGTAATATATTGGGAACATTGTAAACAGAATCGCCCTGAAAATTTTTAATAATGATGGCTCTTTCAGAAAGAACAAACAAAGACTGACAATCAACTAAAGTTCAGTGGTATCATGGAAAGACTGATTAGAACATGGAAGACACCCTAGTTAAGGGGTTCTCACAAGAAAATTTTTGGTGGCCTCAAATTGCGACCACCAACTATTGCTGGTGGCTGCTCTGACAATTTTTCCTACAATACTCAATTAACTTTAGGAAAAACAAATAAATATGCATATATACATATCTAAATCATTGTAATTTATTTATGAAGTGTTTTTTTGCAGACTCAAAAATAAAAATAATGTACAGTTTTCTCTATTTTTTACTGGACCTAAACACAATAGAAACAAATAATGTGTTTTACATGTATTTGTCCCTTTTTGTTGTTGTTTCTTTTGCTTTTTTTTTGGTTGCTTATTTTTATAAGACTTGCTAGCTAGTAAGTCTGTTTGTGTGAAAAGTGATATTTGTATTTTGTTAATATCACTTTTCACAGCAGCAGACTTGCTAGCTAGCAGGGAGGCAGTGAAAAGTGATATTAACAAACATACAAATATCATTTTTCACAACAGACTCAGTCAGCCCTAGCAAGCTGGGGGACAAATTAAGCCCTGGATGGGGAGGTGGGTAGGGAGGCAGCTCGGGACCAGGGGTGATGCGGGGGGTGAGTCCAGGGACCGGAGCCCTGCAACTGCACAGTCCGGTGAGTCCAGGGCCGGAGGACATAGTGGGGACAGGGGCGATGTGTGGGGGGGTGAGCTTGGGACCGGCAGTCACTGCTATATGGCTGGGGGCCGGATTGTGTGGCCCCATGGGTGGAATCTAAAACCCTGCAGATGGGGGTCAGAACACACGACCAGAGCCTGGGGCCAGAGGAGGCACTGGGGTAAGGGGGTGAGCCTGGAGTCAGGGCTCAAAGCCCATGGCCAGGGGATGGAGCCTGCTGTCACACAGCTGGAGTCTGCCACTCGCCACCCCAGATCTGAAACCCAAGCCCCGCCACCTGCCTGCTCCTCCAGCATTTCTGGCTCCAGAGGGGGACAGGGCCCTACCCCTACTGGCAGCCCTGGTAGGGGCCACTGCTTTGCTCACCACCAAGGAGGATGTGGCCACATGAAAAGCCTCTGGTTGCTGCATGCAGCCACAGTGGCAGCATTTGAGATACACTGCCCTAGTTGATTTTTAAGTATCAGAGGGGTAGCCGTGTTGGTATGGATCTGTAAAAAGCAACAGAGAATCTTGTGGCACCTTTAAGACTAACAGATGTATTGGAGCATAAGCTTTCGTGGGTGACTACCCACTTCATCTGATGAAGTGGGCATTCACCCACGAAAGCTTATGCTCCAATACATCTGTTAGTCTTAAAGGTGCCACAAGACTCTCTGTTGCTAGTTGATTTTGTTAGCCCCTTGTGCTTGAATTCTGTTCTCCTAAGAACAGATGCTGAAGTTTTAATATATTCAAAAGTAGTTTTTCCCCTAAACTTAGACTTATCCAAATGCTCCTGATTTTCCTGAGCAGACCCCAGCCTAGGCTTGATTAGCAGATCTCTTGATTTAGAGACCTATATTACTCCAAAAGGGATTTATATTATAAAGAAATGTAAAACTGACTGTTGATTTAAGGCCTGGCCTGACAAAAGATGCATAACACGTAGTACTGAGAATGTGGCTAAATGTTGCAATGCAATTTCTGAAACAAAATTAGAAATATGGAGCTTTTATGAAACAGAATTTCATAAATGACTCTCCTAACCCTTTCTGAAAGAGAACCATTGCCCCCCTACCAGGGATGAGGTCTTCAGGTTCTCCACCATATTTATTCCTTCTTTTAAGATGCCTCACTTCAGCCTTATGGCTCTCATCCCTGCCCTGCCCTGGAACCCATCAATAATACTGCTTGAACATCTGGCAGGGACATTTGCCCTAGTAATATGACACTGACCAGTCACTTACTATGCCTAGGTACTTCTAGGGGAATTCTGCACCACTGCGCAATGAAGAATTTTGCGGAAATTAACTTTGTGATGCAGAATTTCCTTCCCCCCACAGAAATTGGCTGCAGTGCTGCTAGCTGCCATTAGGGGCTGCTGGACCCAGCAGAGCCCAGCTCGTACATAGAAGACACTGCTGTGGGAAGGGAGAGGGAGCTAGTGGATTCCGGACAGCAGACAGCTGCAGTTCCCAACATGCCCTGAGGGAAGGAGAGGACAACACGCAGGAAACTCCATGCAAACCTGAGACCGAGCATCAGGCTGTTTCTTCCTCTGGATCCCTGGGCTCTCGGGGTGGAGGGGGGTGTCTGGGCTGGGGGGGGGCACAGCTGGGCTCTGGAGAGGAGGGGTGTGGGTATCTGGGCAGGGGGCCCCACAGCTGGGAGGGGGTTCAGGTGTATTGGCTGGGGGGCCCCATGGCTGGGCTGTGCAGGGGGAAGGGATTGTAGGTGTCTGGCCCCCTGGCTGGGCTTGGGACAAAGGGGCAGAGAAACAGGAACTGGGTTATCATGGGGTTTCTTTAACTCTCTACTCCTGGGGGAATTTTTGTGTGTGTCTGTATTGTTAGACATACTTGCTGACAGGTATTTTAAAATAAATTGCCAAAATAATTGAAACTAGTGTGATTATGTACTGTTATTTTGACAAATAACATTTGTAGAATTTTTAATTTTTTGACACAGAATGCCCCCAGGAGTAACCCCTGGAGCCAAAGGCACCACTTCCATTGTGCTTCTGACCAGAAACCAAGCTCGGTCATTTTCTTGGCCTAAGGCTGTATAAATTCTATTGACTTTTGCCAATGTAGCAACTAGTTTATTAAAAAAAAAAAAAAAAAAAAAAAGGAATAACATTTGTTAAGTGTCCTTTAAAGGAGAATTTTAGTGACCAAGACATCTGGTTACAAAAGGAAGGGAAGAAAGTACTGAATAATCTCCGGTCACATGTAACTCACAGATTAATCTGGCTTGTATGTGAATTCCAGTGGTTTGGGATCATACAGCCTCCAAACTGTTTATGTGAGACGTGTATTTTTCCTGTTGCACTGCAGTAATTGTTTTGCTGGTCTGGGTGATGGATGATGGAGAAGGTTGTGTCTGGAAATGTGCTCAGAAGTCGACAGGAAGCTGAGAGGGCCCTTGCCAGCACTTCCTTCCTGTAGATGAAGGGAGGAGGAGGGACTGGGGAAAAAACTTGGCTGTCTCTGACCCTGAGAAAAGTCTAACCATTCCAGCTGGATTACATTAAAATATTTTAATCTTTAGAAAGATTAAAGTATCCTTCTTCTATAACTCCTACCTAAGTGGTAGGCTCAGTGGGGCTTAAGAGAATTAATTGTATTGAGGTCCTAAAAGTTGCAAGGCAGATGTAGAATCAGAATCAGGTGTTAGAAGCTGAACAAATGGAGATCAGATTTCAGCCATTTTCAAATAGATTGTCAGCCTTATTTGCAACACAGCTGGCAAACCACAGGAACATAGGGATTTCCACAATGGATCAGACCCAATGTCTATCTAGTCCAGTATCCTGTATCTGACAATGGCCAGCACCAGATGGAGATGTAAGAACACCCCAGTAGGTACATGTGGGATATCACGCCCCCATGAAGGTCTCATCCTGGTCTCTATTAGTCAGAGATTGGCTTAAGCCCCGAAGCACAGGGTTTAATATCCCTCCCCAAATTCTGTTGTCATTAATTATAACAACTTCAGATATTATTGAGCGCCATATAAATACCCAAGGCCTTTTTAAATCTTGTTAAGCTTTCACCCTCAATGAGCAGCCCAGGAGCATTCTGGCCAACCATTCCACCTCTCTCAATGGAGACAAAAAAAGATTTGCCTAAGGAGCCTTCCCTTGCACAGAGTCATCCTAGCACGTATTGTCGAAGACACTAAACTTTGCTCCCTCACACACTTAATTCATACGCCCCCTATAACCTCCTACCATGGAGCCATCTTCCATCCACATCAACAAAACACACAGAGGACACTCAAGAGTGAGAACTCTCACTCCTCTAGATCAGTGGTTCTCAACCAGGGATACACGTACCCTTGAGGGTACGCAAAGGTCTTCCGGGGGTACATCAACTCATCTAGAGATTTGCCTAGTTTACAACAGGCTACATAAAGAGCTCTAGCAAAGTCAGTACAAATTAAAATTTCATACAATGACTTGTTTATACTGCTTTACATACTATACACTGACATGCAAGTACAATATTTATACTCCAATGGATTTATTTTATAATTATATGGTAAAAATGAGAAAGTAAGCAATTTTTCAGTAATAATGTGGTGGTGACACTTTTGTATTATGTCATGTCTGATTTTGTAAGCAAGTAGTTTTAAAGTGAGGTGAAACTTGGGGATACATAAGACAAATCAGACTCCTGAAAGGGGTAAAGCAGTCTGGAAAAGTTGACAGCCACTGCCCTAGATCAAGGACTGGATGCATATTAAAGAGGGGGAGGGGACCTCTCACTGTTCCTCCACAACCACCAGTTCCGCTCCAGTCGCCACAACATTGATAGGAGCACTAGTGCAGAAAGGGCTCAGGCAGCCACGAGGCTTTTAAGCACTATGTCGACTTCCCCTGTTCCTTGCAGGTCTGTGTGATGTAGTGCTGATGGTGGCCACCAGCACCTTGTCTACATGAGGATTTTCACTCTCACTATCAGAATGATAAAATTTCCTCACGTAGATAAAGTCAGAGACAGACAAACCAACCTAAACAAAACAAAAAAAAAATCCAAATCAAAACAAACAAACAAAAAACCCAGAAAGAAACAGACTCACTATTCCTCTCACGGAAAATCCAAAACAGCAAGTAGACTGAGCTCTCACAACAGCCTCTTCTTTGCAAAAGAAATCTGACAAAAAAAAAGCTCCTCATCCACAAACAGAGAATTGGAAACAATGGAAACCATGAAACTAGCCCTCACATCAGAATACGAACAGCTCTTCACAGGTCAAAATAAGTGCACAACTGAGTAGGAGCCTGACACTTTATAGTCACTGCTTCTAGATTCATATATTCCAATGCCAGAAAGGCCAAATGTGTTCTTCTAGCCTGACTTCCGGCATAACACAGGCCACAGAACTTCCCTGAAATAACGTCTGTTTGAATTAGAGCAGATCTTTCAGAAGAACATCCAATCTTGATTTTAATATTTCCAGCGAATCCACTACAACCCTTAGTAAACAGTTCCAGTGGTTAATTACTCACTACTTAACGTAGTTCTCAGGTCCCTCTTTCCTGCATAGGATTGGGACATGACGCCACTGTTTTTTTATTACACGTGCACATGTACGTGTGCAGACACACATCTATACCTTTGCTGCACATTACTTTGTAATCTAAATAGGAACTCTTTCATTAGAAGGATAATTACTGCTGACACATGACTGAATAATAGAAAAACTAGACGATGGATAAAATGGAATGATCACTTGTGTAAGGCATTATAATTAAAAAAGACGGTTACTCACCGTTGTAACTGTTGTTCTTCGAGATGTGTTGCTCATATCCATTCCATTAGGTGTGTGCGCGCCGCGTGCACGATCGTCGGAAGATTTTCTACCCTAGCAACACCGGCGGGTCGGCTGTGGAGCCCCCTAGAGTGGCGCCTTCATGGCGCTGAATATATACCCCAGCCGACCCGGCGCCCCCTCAGTTCCTTCTTGCCGGCTACTCCGACAGTGGGGACGGGGGGCGGGTTTGGAATGGATATGAGCAACACATCTCGAAGAACAACAGTTACAACGGTGAGTAACCGTCTTTTCTTCTTTGAGTGCTTGCTCATATCCATTCCATTAGGTGACTCCCAAGCCCAACTTAGGTGGTGGGGTCGGAGTGAGACATTGCTGTGTGCAAAACCGCTGACCCGAATGCAGCATCGTCCCTGGACTGCTGCACTAGTGCATAGTGAGCTGTAAACGTATGGACTGATGACCAAACCGCCGCTCTACAAATGTCCTGTATCGGAACATGTGCCAGGAAAGCAGTCGAGGAGGCTTGGGCCCTCGTGGAGTGAGCGGTGAGGTGCGGTGCTGAGACGCCTGCCAGGTCATAGCAAGTCCAGATGCAAGACGTAATCCAGGAGGATAGGCGTTGTGAGGAGACCGGTGAGCCTTTCATTCGGTCGGCCACTGCAACGAAGAGTTGCGTCGTCTTTCTAAAGTGCTTTGTGCGGTCAATATAGAAGGCCAGGGCCCTTCGTACGTCCAGGGAATGCAAACGTTGATCCTGGCGAGTGGCATGTGGTTTGGGATAAAAGACCGGGAGAAATATGTCCTGGTTGATATGAAATGGAGAAACCACCTTAGGGAGAAAGGCAGGATGTGGACGAAGCTGCACTTTATCCTTATGGAAAACTGTATAAGGGGGCTCGGATGTAAGCGCCCTGAGTTCAGAAACGCGCCTTGCTGAGGTGATGGCTACGAGGAAGGCTGTCTTCCAGGATAGGTACAGAAGTGAACAGGTGGCCAGTGGCTCGAATAGAGGACCTGTGAGCTTGGAGAGAACCAGGTTGAGGTCCCACGTCGGGACGGGCTGACGTTGTTGTGGGTATGTCCGGTCTAAGCCCTTGAGGAATCTAACGACCATCGGGTTAGAGAATACCGAGGACGCGAGTTCCCCTGGGTGAAAGGCTGATATAGCGGCCAGGTGAACTCTAATTGAAGATATCGCCAACCCTTGCTGTTTTAGGGAGAGGAGATATTCCAATATGAGAGGAATAGGTGCCTGTAACGGGGACGTGGTTCGTTGTTCGCACCAACAGGAGAACCGCTTCCACTTGGCCAGATACGTGGCTCGTGTTGATGGCTTCCTACTGCTCAACAGAATCTGTTGGACCGATAGTGAGCATTGTTGTTCTGTCTGGGAGAACCATGGAGCAGCCACGCCGTGAGGTGAAGAGAATGCAGGTCGGGGTGACGCAGTCGGCCGTGGTCCTGAGAGATGAGATCCGGACATAACGGAAGCGGGATCGGTGTCCGAATCGAGAGTTCCAACAGTGTGGTGTACCAATGTTGTCTCGGCCACGCTGGAGCGATCAGAATTACCCGTGCCTGGTCTCTGCGCAATTTGAGCAGTACCTTGTGGACCAGAGGAAACGGAGGGAAGGCATAAAACAGGTGGTCTTTCCAGGGAAGGAGAAACGCATCCGAGAGGGAGCCCAGAGCTCGACCTTGTAGGGAGCAGAACACGTGGCACTTCCTGTTGTCTCGAGATGCAAACAGGTCTATCTGGGGAAACCCCCACTTCTGGAAGATGGAATGTATGATGTCCGGACGGATGGACCACTCGTGCGTCTGAAAAGACCTGCTGAGTCGGTCCGCTAAAGTGTTCTGGATTCCAGGGAGGAACGATGCCGTGAGATGGATTGAGTGGGCGATGCAGAAGTCCCACAGGCGAATGGCCTCTTGGCATAGAATTGACGAACGTGCTCCTCCTTGCTTGTTGATATAAAACATGGCCGTGGTGTTGTCGATGAGAACTAACACAGAACGGCCACGTAGGAGATTGAGAAATGCCTGGCACGCCAGGCGTACCGCCATCAGTTCCCGAACATTGATGTGCAGGGCTAACTGGGATGCAGTCCACAGGCCCTGCGTATGGTGTTCGTTGAGGTGGGCGCCCCAACCCAGAGATGAAGCGTCTGTAACCAGTTGCAGAGAGGGTTGTGGTGCGTGAAATGGCATCCCCTCGCAAACCACATTGTGATCTAGCCACCACGTGAGGGAGGACAGGATCGAGTTCGGGATCGTGACCACCATGTTCAGGCTGTCTCGATGTGGGCGGTATATCGATGACACCCAGGTCTGGAGTGGGCGAAGCCGAAGTCTGGCATGCCTGGTTACGTACGTGCAGGAAGCCATGTGACCCAGTAGGGTGAGGCACGACCTCACCGTGGTAGTTGGGAAGGCCCTGAGCCCTTGAATGAGGCTCGTGATAGTACAAAAGCGGTTGTCTGGCAGGATGGCTTGTGCACGTCTGGAGTCTAGGACTGCGCCGATGAATTCTATTCTCTGGGTAGGTTCTAGAGTGGATTTGTCCTTGTTGAGTAGGATGCCCAACTCGTTGAATGTGTGCACTATTTTGTGGACGTGAGCTTGAACTTGCTCCTTGGTGCGACCGCGCACCAGCCAGTCGTCTAGGTACGGGAACACCTGTATCCCTTGCCGACGAAGGTACGCTGCCACGACAGCCATACATTTCGTGAACACTCTTGGGGCCGAGGATAGGCCGAAGGGAAGGACTGCAAATTGGTAGTGCACCGTGTCTACCACGAATCGCAGGAAGCGTCTGTGAGGTGGGTAAATTGAGATGTGAAAGTATGCGTCTTTCATGTCGAGGGCGGCGAACCAGTCTCCAGGATCGAGGGAAGGGATAATGGCCCCCAAAGAGACCATGCGGAACTTCAACTTTACTACGAATTTGTTGAGTCCGCGCAAGTCCAAGATGGGCCGCAGACCTCCTTTGGACTTGGGGATCAGGAAGTAACGGGAATAAAATCCCCTGCCCCTTAACTCTATCGGAACCTCCTCTATGGCCCCCATGGCCAGGAGCGTAGAAACCTCCTGTATAAGAAGTTGCTCGTGAGAAGGGTCCCTGAAGAGGGACGGGGAAGGAGGGTGGGAGGGGGGGATAGAAGAGAACTGGATAGTGTATCCCCTTTCCACCGTGCGGAGGACCCAACGGTCCGAAGTTATAAGGGACCAGGCACGGTGGAAGTGGGAGAGACGATCCCGAAAGGAGGGGGCTGGATCCTGGGGGATGACTGGTGCGCCGTCCTCGACCGCACCTTCAAAAGTTTTGCCTGGGACCTGAAGGTGGTCTAGGTGGCCCCTGGTTCTGGCCGGGTTGAGGGCCGGTCCACCTTCTCCTACCACCTCACCCTCGCCTCCGGGCCGAGTCTTGTCTCTGACGAGGCGGGGGGGGGGGTACAAGCGCTGAGGCTGCGGCCTAAATGGTCTGCGCTGAGGGCCCACAACATGCATCCCCAGGGAGCGCATGATTGTTCTCGAGTCCTTGAGGCTCTGCAGGCGAGAGTCCGTCTTGTCCGAGAACAATCCATGTCCCTCAAAGGGCAGATCCTGTAGGGTTTGCTGCAGCTCCGGAGGCAAACCCGAAACTTGAAGCCAGGAGATCCTCCGCATAGCGATACCCGAAGCCAGGGTCCTCGCAGCCGAGTCTGCTATGTCCAAGGAGGCCTGCAAGGAGGTCCGAGCCACGTTCTTACCCTCCTCTACCATGGCTCCAAACTCTTCCCTGGACTCTTGGGGGATCAACTCCTTAAACTTCCCCATAGAGTTCCAGGAGTTAAAATTGTAGCGGCTCAGTAGCGCCTGTTGGTTCGCCGCTCTAAGTTGCAGCCCTCCGGCTGAGTAAACCTTACGGCCAAACAAATCGAGCCGCTTAGCCTCTTTTGATTTAGGCGCTGCAGCCTGCTGGCCGTGGCGCTCTCGTGCGTTCACTGATGCCACCACCAGTGAACACGGTTGGGGGTGGGTATACAAGTACCCGTAGTCCTTAGACGGGACAAAGTATTTCCTTTCCACCCCTCTCGCTGTGGGTGGGATAGAGGCAGGAGTTTGCCATATCATATCCGCATTAGTTTGTATCGTGCGGATCAGGGGTAACGCCACCCTCGATGGGGCATCCGCTCCGAGGACGTTCACGATAGGATCCTGCACTTCCACTATCTCCTCCGCCTGCAGGTCCATATTACGGGCCATCCTACGCAGGAGATCCTGGTGAGCCCGAAGATCTATCGGGGGGGGACCTGTACATGAAGTGCCCGCCACTGCCTCATCCGGAGAGGAGGAGGAAGATGCCTCCGGTGGTACTGGATCCGGGGGGGGTCCTGATCCCCCTGCTCTTGGGCCGGAGCATCACCTGTACTTGGGACTATGGTGTCAGGTGGCGTGGACACGGAAGCCTCCATACCTCCTGGCGGAGGCCGAGAGATGGTGGATTCTGGGGCCCTTCTAACCGAGTGACCTGAGCGAGAGGTCGATGGTATTGGAGCCCCTTGCTCCTGGTGGTACGCCCACGGGGTCCAAAACGACCAGTGAGATGGTCCATGAGAGTGGTCCTCTGCCATCTCCTGCCAATGGCCCAAGTTCCGTTCCTCAGCTTGCCCTTGAGGGGGGTATGCCAATCTCGACAGGTCCTCCGAGGAGCGAGACACCGATCTTGACGGCCATGGCGGTGCCGAGAGAGATGAAACGATCCCCGTGGGCTGCGGTGCCGCACGGTACCGGTCCGGAGATGATCTATCTCTGCGCGGTGCCGGCGAACGGTGCCGGGACCGCGATCGGTGCCGGGAGCCGGATCTGGACCTCGACGAGGACCTGGAGTATGCCCGGTGCCGGGAGCGGCCTCTCGACGTCGAACGTCGACCGTAGCGGTGCCGAGAACTACGTCTCGACGTTGATCGGTGCCGACGATCATAGCAGTGCCGAGACGTAGAACGGTGCCGCGACGAAGATCTTGGCCGCGAGTACGACCGGTGCCAAGGTGATATTCGGTGCCGGGACTGCGAGCGGCGTGGGGACCTGCTTCGGGACCTGGATCGGTGCCGAGGTTCCAGCCCTTGCGATGGAGGGCGCATCAGTGCAGGTTTCCCCCTTGACTGGACCGGGCGAGTCAACGGTGCCGTCGGTGCCAGTGGTTGAGGCGGTGCCGGCTCTGTGAGAGCTATCAAGTCTCTCGCCGCCACGAAGGTCTCCGGGGTCGACGGGAGTTGTATTACCGCCGGTCTCGGTGGAGACACTATCTGCACCGGACTCAACGGCCTCGGTGCCGGAGTCGGCAGTGCTGGAGGCACCTGTTTCCGGTGCTCCGCCGGCGCACTCGGCTCTACCCCCGGCACTGGGGGAGCCGGCGTCTTCGACACAGAGGTCCCCGTCTTATGGGCTTTTTTATGCCCCGGGGATAATGACCGGCGTCGAGGTATCTGCTGCGGTGCCGACGAGGTCCAGTGCCGGGGAGGTTTGTCCGACACCACCCGCGCTGTCGGCATTGCCGGTGCTGCTGGGGCACTGCGCACCGAGGCGCTAGGCGCCGGGGCCTGGCTCGTAGAGGGAGTGTCCAGGGTAAGTGCCGCCTCCATCAGGAGTTGCCGGAGCCGAAAGTCCCGCTCTTTCTTGGTCCTTGGTCTGAAGGCCTTACAGATTTTGCACTTATCTGTTTGGTGGGACTCTCCCAGGCACTTCAGACAGGAGTCGTGTGGGTCGCTCGTGGGCATAGGTTTAGCGCAGGAGGCGCACTGCTTGAAGCCGGGAGCTTTGGGCATGAGCCCGGGCCCGCGGCCGGGGGAGAAAGGGGGAGACGACCCCCTTAGTCCCCTGGACTATTATAACAACTATAACAACTTTGAAACTACTAACTATTTAACTACAAGCGCTAGAACTATAACTATAACTATAACTACAACTATGAACAACAAACAAAGCTAGGGAGAGTGGAGGACAGCTATGCCGCGCTCCACAGTTCCAACGACCGTCAGGGGCGGTAAGAAGGAACTGAGGGGGCGCCGGGTCGGCTGGGGTATATATTCAGCGCCATGAAGGCGCCACTCTAGGGGGCTCCACAGCCGACCCGCCGGTGTTGCTAGGGTAGAAAATCTTCCGACGATCGTGCACGCGGCGCGCACACACCTAATGGAATGGATATGAGCAAGCACTCGAAGAAGAACTGTATATTCTTGTGAGTAGATAGGGGTTGTTGAAACAGTACAATTGTCAAACATTTTTTTTTAAATCAGAGTCTAATTTCCAACGTTCTGACAGCTGACTAGTCTCAGAGAAAAAACAATGAGGAGTCCTTGTGGCACTTTAGAGACTAACAAATTTATTTGGGCAAACTAAGAAATGTATTTGTTAGTCTCTAAAGTGCCACAAGGACTCCTCGTTGTTTTTGTGAATACAAACTAACACGGCGACCACTCTGAAACTAGTCTCAGAGTGTTGAAGGTCCAGTCACCTTCATGGTACATTGTAAAATCATAGATGCAAGATGCATTTGACTGGTTCAGCACTTGATTCACTGTTTTTGTTTTATTCCTGTTTGGGGTTTAATTTTCTGACACTACAGAAATTAGTAAAACATACACAAAGCAAATCTTGCTGACCAAAACATTACAGATAGATCTGAGCGCCTGCACAGGCAGAAAACTCACCATCAGTGTGGTCGCTTGGGCTGCTCTCCTGATTCATCCTTTCTAGATGGACACCAAGTTAAAATGTTGAGCTAAAATGGTGCAGTCAGTGCTCTCAATTCTGAAAGGAAAAATGCAGAGTTACTGCCTGTGAGATCTTCACAAGTTTGACAAAGGAAATACTAAGTTTGCACTTCATAAACTAAGGGGTGTTTGACCCTTGGCAAAGTGGGGGAGAAAGTGCCCTGGGATCTATTTTCTCATAGAAACTCCAGCACATCCTCCAGTTTGAAGGATGGGGGCCCCTAAAGGTATATCTACACTGCAGCTGGAAGATGTAATTCCCTACTTGGGTAGACCTAGGCATGCTAGTTCTGCTCTAACTAAAAATAGCAGTGTGGCCATGGTAGCCCAGCAGCAGGTCGGGCTAGCCACCTGATATAATCCTACCTGACATGAATCTGGGCAGCTAGCTAGTGCCGCCTTGGCCATGCTGCTGTTTTTAGGCACTACCTCAAGCAGAGCCTAAAAAGCATGTAGATCTAGCCAAGCTGGGAATCACATCTTCCAGCAGCTGTGTAGACACACGCTGCGTGAGGAATTATTAATCTAAACCCGCAGTGGAAGACATCACAACATCAGATGAGCACATCATCTCAATTATTCCTGCATGTTCAACAATGCAGCTTGATTTCTACATCAATGTAACATTCATTTTTAGGTTCATATTTCACAGACCTCAGTGTAAGTCAAAGCCTCATCTTGAATGTTCTCTATTTGCCCCTGTTAACAAAAACAAAACCTACATAACTTCCCAATTTTGCAAACTGTTGAAACCAAAATCATGTTTGCATCACTGTTACACTACCCCACCTCCTTGTTTGCTCACCCACCCATTCATTACATCTTGGCTGTGGCTGGGAATAGAACCCAGGTCTCCTGAGTCCCCGTCCAGTGCCTTAACTACATCCTTTCTGCTGACTCACATTAGAGGATTGTTTGTCAGGAAATTCCCCTCAAGAATACCGAGATTTAGTGTTCTTGCAAACAGCAATACACAGAATACAAATATACTAGGAAAGAGAAGGGATTTAAGTTATTGGATAATCTGTTAAAGGCTTACTTCAGGTCTGTGTACTTTTTGAGTGTTATAAATACAATCCATGTGAAGTGAATGGTAGTCTCATGAGCATAGGCATGCGCAGCCCATTTCATTAGGGTATGCACCCAGGGAGCCCCGCCCTAGCCCTGCCCCTGCCCTAGTCCCGCCCCCATCCACACCCTCCTACTTCCCGCCCCCTGACTTCCCCCCTCAGAACCCCCAACCCCCCTGCTCCTTGTCCCCTGAGTTGACTACCCGCTCCTGGACCCCTGCCCCTAACTGCTCCCCAGGACTCCACCCCCTACCTAAGCCTCACTGCTCCTTGTCCCCTGACTGCCCCCCTAGAACCCTACCCCCTACCTGTCCCCTGATGCCCCGGCCCTTATCCACACTCCCGCCCCCAGACAGACCCCCGGGACTCCCACGCCTATCCAACTGCTCCCCACCCCCTGACAGGAACCCCAGAACTCCCAACCCATAGAACCCCACCTGCTCCCTGCCTCCCCCAATCCCTCTCACACCCCTGCCTCCTGACAGCCCCCCCCAGAACTCCTGACTCATCCAACCCCTCCCCAGCTCCTTGTCCCCTGACCACCCCCTCCAGAGGACCCCCCCACTAACTGCCCCCCCAGGACCCTCCTTGCTCCCTGTCCCCTGACTGCCCTGACCCCTATCCACCCCCCGCTCCCTGAGAGACCTCGGGACTCCCATGCCCCATGCAACCCACCCTGTCCCCTGACTGCCCCGACCTCCACCCCTTAGCCAACCCCCCTGACCCCGGACCCCTTACCATGAGATGAGGCTCCTAGCCTCCCCTTGGAGCCAAACACTGCCCCGCGGAAACACGCAGTCCCGGCCCCCAGAGTGCTGCGTGCACAGCAGCATGGCTCATGGGGAGGGGGAAGCGTGTCTGACTCCCCGCTGAGCCCCCGGCCCCCAGAGCGCTGCGCACGGCAGCATGGCTCCAGGGGAGGGGGGAGCATGTCTGCCTCACTGCGGAGCCAAATGCTGCCCCGCAGGAGTGCGCAGCCCCGGCCCCCAGAGCGCTACACGTGGCGGCAGGGCTCCAGGGGAGGGGGAAGCATGTCTGCCTCACCACGGAGCCAAACGCTGCCCCACAGGAGCGCGCAGCCCCAGCTCCTAGAGCGTTGCGCGCGGCAGCATGGCTCCGGGGGAAGGGGCCGGCGGCTTGCTGCATTCGGCCGGGCGCTCCGGCCCGGGAGCGCGGACTCCGCGGCTTGCCGCGCTGGGAGAGTGGAGCCATTTGCCCACCCCTGCATTAGGGTGTGCCTGGGCAAACCCGGCACACACTCTGCGCACGCCTATGCTCATGAGCACTTCAGAGGACAATATGGAACCATAGAAGATGACTTACCCCAGGGTTCTAGTGAGATATACACATCACTCTGAGGGTGTCACTCACACAGTTTACACTGTCACCAGAAACTGTCAATAAAATTATAGTCTTCTATTGCAGCTGGATAAAGCTGCTCCACACAAATACATTGCTCCACACAAATACATACAGTGTATCTTCTATACCAGGGGATGGATGTCTGACCTGAGAGTGCAGGAAGTGTGCTACCTCCCAGAGGCCTGTATCCAAGACATTACTGAAGGACTGCCGAGGATCACCCGGCCCTCTAACTACGATCCCATGCTGCTCATCCATGTGGGCATTCATTATACTATAAGGTGTAAGACTAAGCAGATCAGAAGTGACTACAAGGCTCTGAGAGTTAGGGTCGGGGAATTGGAGGCGCAGGTGGTGTTCTCATCAATCCTTCTGGTCAAGGGTAGGGGTCCAGGCAGAGACAGACACATCCTGGTGGTGAATGTATGGCTGCACAGATGGTGCCACCAGAAGGGCGTTGGCAACCTCTTCCATGGGATGCTGTTCCAAGGAGGACTGCTAAGTAGAGATGGGATCCACCCATGAAGGAAAAGGAAGAGGATCTTTGGACACTGACTGGCTAAGTAGTGAGGATGGCTTTAAACAAGGGTCATCGGGGCAGAAGACAAAAGCCCACTGAGGAGTCCAGAACATGGAGACCTGGGTGAAGAGTCGAAATCTGTGAGGAATATGGACAATCATAGAAGGGAGAAAGTAGAGACAAGAGGGAATATAAAGGAAAAATCTAATGGATCTCTTAGATATCTGTTTACTAATGCAAGAAGTATGGGGAAAAACAGGAAGAACTAGTGAATAATCACAATTATGACATAACTAGCTTCACAGGGTGGGATAATTCATATGACTTGAATGTTGGTATTGAAGGGTACCGCTTGTTCAGGATGGACACGCAGGAAAAAAGGGAGGAGGTGTTGCCTTGCATATCAAGGATGTATATACTTAAACTGAGGTCAAGATATAAAGTGGGAAGCAGACCTGTTGAAAGTCTCTGAGTAAGGATGAATGGAGTAAAAAATAAAAGTGATGTCATGGTATGTGGTCTACTATAGACCACCTAACCAGGAACAAGAGGTGGATGAGGCTTTTTTTAAACAACTAACAAAATCATCCAAAGCACAGGACTTGGTGGGGATGGGGGATGTCAAGTGCTCACAGATCTGTTGGGAAAATAATACAGGCAGGCACAGATTATCCAATAAATTTGTAGAATGCATTCAAGACATTTTTTAGTACAGAAGGTGGAGAAAGTGATCAGGGGAGAAACTATTCCAGATTTGATTCTGAGAAATAGGCAGGAACTGGTTGAGAATTTGAATGGGTAAGTGATCATGAAATTATAGAGTTCATGATTCTGAGGAACGGTAGGAGGGAAAACAGAAGAATAAAGATAATGGACTTCAAGAAGGCAGACCTTAGCAAACTCAAGGAGTTGGTAACTAAGGATTAAAATTCAAAATGATCTAGACAAACTGGAGAAATGGTCTGAAGTAAATAGGATGAAATTCAACAAGGACAAATGCAAAGTACTCCACTTAGGAAGGAACAATCAGTTGCACACATACAAAATGGGAAATGACTGCCTAGGAAGGAGTATTACAGAAAGGGATCTGAGGTTCATAGTGGATAGCAAGCTAAATATGAGTCAACAGTGTAACGCTGTTGCAAAAAAAGCAAACATCATTCTGGGATGTACTAGCCGGAGTATTGTAAGTAAGACATGAGAAGTAATTCTTCCGTTCTACTCCGTGCTGATTAGGCCTCAACTGCAGTATTGTATCCAGTTCTGGGCGCCACATTTCAGGAAAGATGTGGACAAATTGGAGAAAGTCCAGAGAAGAGCAACAAAAATTATTAAAGGTCTAGAAAACATGACCTATGAGGGAAGATTGAAAAAATTGGGTTTGTTTAGTCTGGACAAGAGAAGACTGAGAGGGGACATGATAACGGTTTTCAAGTACATAAACACCTTGAAGATAATAAGGTGATAAGTAACAGCCTACATGGATTTGTCAAGAACAAATCATGTCAGACTAACCTAACATTCTTCTTTGACAGGATAAAAAGACATGTGGATGGAGGGGGAAGCAGTAGATGTGATATATCTCGACGTTAGTAAGATTTTCGATACTGTCTCACATTACCATCTCATCAGCAAACTAGAGAAATATAGCCTAGAGATGAAACTACTATAAGGTGGGTGCACAACTGGTTGGAAAACCGTACTCAGAGAGCAGTTATCAATGGTTCATAGTCCAGCTGGAAGGGCGTATTGAGTTGGGTCCCGCAGGGACCGGCCCTGGGTCTGGTTCTATTCAATATCTTCATAAGTGATTTGGATAATGGCACAGACAGTACACTTATAACATCTGCAGATGATACCAAGCTGCAAGGGGTTTACTCCCAAGGGAATTTTGCACCATTGCACATACTCAAAATTCATGTCCCCCTCAGATTTCTTTGCTTCCCCACAGAAAAATGACTTTCTGACAGGGAAGCAAAGGGAAGCTGCAAGGTCAGTCATGCAGCACTCCCTAGCACTGCAGGTACATTGTTCCAGGCACCCGGAGCAGCCAGTGGAGAGGTAAATCACCCCAGGACTGAGGAGACCCCAGCCAGTGGCTCCTACCCTGAGCCGGGATCAGCTGCTAATCCCTGCTGGGCTAGAGGCAGGAGAGGACAGGACTTCCTCTTCCCCTGCAAGGAGTGTCTGGGGCTGTGTCAGACCCACCCCCCAGAAACCTCCCCCAGCTGCAGAAAGCTCAGCATGCTCCCCTGCTACCTCCCCCGATTGCTCCTCAGCTGCGGAGGGAGGGGTCACTGTACAGGGAGCTGCTCCCCCATCCACTCAACCCCTGTGCATCTGGACCTCCCATACCCAGACACCACTGCCAAGCCTCACCTGGTATACCCAAACCCCACCCCACTGAACCTCAACTCCTATATCTGGAGCCCCCTGCACCCAGACCCCCTGCCTCCGGACCCCCACCCCTGCACCCAGACCACTCCCCACTGAGCTCCCTGCACTCAAACCCCCAGCTCGATGCCCCACCCCCTGCACCACCAAGACCCCACATCTAGACCCCCATGCCACTGACCTCCAACTAGCTGCACCCAGACCTCCACCCCACCAAGCTCAACTCCCCACACCCAAATCCCCCCCCTCTGAGACCCCCAAACCCAGACCCCTCCGCTGAGCCCCAACCTCCTTGACCTGGAAGCCCCTGCAAAGTCCCATTGCCCTTGCACCTGGAAAAAAAACCCTGAGCCTCTGTGCATCCAGATCCCCCCATACCTAGACACCCTCCACCCCCACTGAGCTGCCTGCACCCAGATTGTCCCACACAGAATCCTCTCACCCCACATCTGGATTCCTCCACACTGAGCCCCTCCACACTTGGACCCTGCCTGATTGAGCCTGCCTGCCCACACCTGATGTGCCTCGCGCAGAAAGGCAGGGCCCCAGGGTGTTTCTGGGGCAGGACCAGGTCTTGTGCAGTGTCAGGGTTAGGTGCAGCCTCACCGCTGAGTCCGTGTCCCGGGGGTTGGGGAATGCAGAGTTTCCAATGGAAGATTTTCCACCTTTGTGCAGCCAGTGGCCTGTGCTCCCCACTGCCATGCTGGAGCCTCTGCATTTATTTATTGACAAATAAAACTTGCAGAATTTTAAAATATTGTGCGCAGAATTTTTAATTTTTTTTGGTGCAGAATGCCCTCAGGAGGAGGTGTTGCAAGCACTTTGAAGGACAGGATTAGAATTCAAAATAATCCTGACAAACTAGAGAAATGGTCAGAAATAAATAGGATGAAATTCAATAGGGACAAATGCAAAGTACTCCACTTAGGAAGGCATAATCAACTGCACACAAAAAATATGGAAAATGACTGCCAAGGAAAGAGTACTGCAGAAAAGGACCTGTGTATTAGATTGCATCACAAGCTAAATATGAGTCAACACGTAATAGTGTTGCAAAAAAAGCTAACATCATTCTGGATTGTATTAGCAGGAATGTTGTAAGAAAGAAATGAGAAGTAATTCTTCTGCTCTACTCAGCACTGATAAAAGACTTCAACTGGAGTACTGTGTCCAGTTCTGGGCACCACACTTCAGGAAAGATGTGGACAAATTGGAGAAAGTCCAGAGGAGAGCAACAAAAATGATTAAAGGTCTAGAAAAATGACCTATGAATAAAGACTGAAAAAACTGGAGTTGTTTAGTCTGAAGAAGAGAAGACGGGGAGATGAGCGGGGCGGGGACACCATGGTAACAGTCTTCAAGAACGTAAAAGGGTGCTTGCTATAAAAATGAGAGTGATAAATAGTTTTCCTTAGCTACAGGACAAGAAGCAATGGGCTTAAATTGCAGCAAGGGAGATATAGGCTAGACATCAGGAAAAATTTCCTGTCAGGGTAAGCACTCGAACAAATAGCTTAGAGAGGCTGTGGAATCTCCGGCATTAGAAGTTTTTAAGAACAAGTTAAACACCTGCCAGGGATAGATAATACTTAGTCCTGCCTCAGTGTAGTAGACTGCACTAGATCTATCAAGGTTCCTTCCAGTCTTATGTTTCTATGATTCTAATGGGTCTGTGTAAATATATCACACTAAGATGTGACTTCCTCCTCCTACTGTGGTTCTGTGACCACCAAATAGGTTGGCAGCAAAAGAATGCAATGATGGGAGGAAGATTATTAAACCTATAAAATGGAGCATCCAGTTAATCTTCTCTAGAAAATAGTGACATAAGTACATTACACTGGTCTACAATTTTTGAGAAGTCGTCTGCTTCAGAGATAAAATGTGCTATTTATTATGTATTTTGATGTGCTGAATTCAAATATGACAATTAAAACAACTGATTGGCTACTGTTAAGATATTTATGTTTTTACATTTTATGTAAAATGTGTAGATAGTAGAGTTGTGTAGATAGTAGAGTTTTAATCATAAATTGTAAACCTAGGTCTTTTCATGTGTTTATGGTTGCTTTACATGATAATATTTCACCTGTCCTGTTTATGTATGTCATAACTATAAAGGGAAGGGTAACAGCTCTCCTGTGTACAGTACTATAAAATCCCTCCTGGCCAGAGACTCCAAAATCCTTTTACCTGTAAAGGGTTAAGAAGCTCAGGTAACCTGGCTGACACCTGACCTAAAGGACCAATAAGGGGACAAGATACTTTCAAATCTTGGGGGGGGGGGGGTGAAGGCTTTTGTTTGTGCTCTTTGTTTGGGAAGTTGTTCGGTCTTGGGACTAAGAGGGACCAGACATCAATCCAGGCTCTCCACATCTTTCTGAACAAATCTCTCATATTTCAAACTTGTAAGTAAACAGCCAGGCAAGGCGTGTTAGTTTACCTTTGTTTTCTCAACTTGTAAATGTACCTTTTACTAGGGTGTTTACCTCTGTTTGCTGTAACTTTGAACCTAAGGCTAGAGGGGGGTCCTCTGAGCTCTTTAAGTTTGATTACCCTGTAAAGTTATTTTCCATCCTGATTTTACAGAGATGATTTTTACCTTTTTCTTTAATTAAAAGCCTTCTTTTTAAGAACTTGATTGATTTTTCCTTGTTTTTAGATCCAAGGGGGTTGGATCTTGATCCACCAGAAGTTGGTGGGAGGAAGGAGGGGGGATGGTTAATTTCTCCTTGTTTTAAGATCCAAGGGGTTTGGATCTGTATTCACCAGGGAATTGGTGAAGAGTCTCTCAAGGCTACCCAGGGAAGGGAATTAGCTTTGGGAGTGGTGGCAGCGTACCAGATCTAAGCTGGTAGTTAAGCTTAGAAGTTTTCATGCAGGCCCCCACATTTGTACCCTAAAGTTCAGAGTGGGGAAGCAGCCTTGACAATGTAACACTTTAAAAATCAGCAAAAGGGTTATATAAATAAAATTTATTATGAAACAAAAGGCAAAAAACTATTATGTACATAGTTTAGTCCTATTCAGTGTCTACTCGGCGCTTCTTGGCTTGTCTCTTGTATTCATTAAATGGAGCATCTCTTATCACTGTCCAGCAATAGTCTGCAAGCATTGATGGGCTCCATTTGCCCTGATAGCGTTCCTCCATTGTTGTAATGTCCTGGTGAAATCGCTCGCCGTACTCGTCGCTCACTGCTCCGCAGTTCAGTTGAAAGAAATCTAGATGAGAGTGCAAAAAATGTATCTTTAGTGACATGTTGCAACCAAGGCTTTTTTATGTCTTGAGGAGGTTTTCCACCAACAACCTGTAGTTGTCTGCCTTGTTGTTTCCGAGAAAATTTATTGCCACTAACTGGAAGGCTTTCCATGCCGTCTTTTCCTTGCCACGCAGTGCATGGTCAAATGCATCATCTCGAAGAAGTTCACGAATCTGAGGACCAACAAAGACACCTTCCTTTATCTTAGCTTCACTTAACTTTGGAAATTTTCCATGGAGGTACTTGAAAGCTGCTTGTGTTTTGTCAATGGCCTTGACAAAGTTCTTCATCAGACCCAGCTTAATGTGTAAGGGTGGTAACAAAATCTTCCTTGATTCAACAAGTGGTGGATGCTGAACACTTTTCCTCCCAGGCTTCAATGACTGTCGGAGTGGCCAATCTTTCTTGGTGTAGTGGGAATCTCTTGCACGACTACCCCATTCACAGAGAAAACAGCAGTACTTTGTGTATCCAGTCTGCAGACCAAGCAAGAGAGCAACAACCTTCAAATCGCCACAAAGCTGCCACTGATGTTGGTCATAGTTTATGCACCTCAAAAGTCGTTTCATGTTGTCCTAGGTTTCCTTCATATGGACTGCATGACCAACTGGAATTGATGGCAAAACATTGCCATTATGCAGTAAAACAGCTTTAAGACTCGTCTTCGATGAATCAATGAACAGTCTCCACTCATCTGGATCGTGAACGATGTTGAGGGCTGCCATCACACCATCGATGTTGTTGCAGGCTACAAGATCACCTTCCATGAAGAAGAATGGGACAAGTTCCTTTTGACGGTCACGGAACATGGAAACCCTAACATCACCTGCCAGGAGATTCCACTGCTGTAGTCTGGAGCCCAACAGCTCTGCCTTACTCTTGAGTAGTTCCAAATCCCTGACAAGGTCATTCAGTTCACCTTGTGTTATGAGGTGTCGTTCAGAGAAGGAGGATGGGAGAAAATGTGGGTCCTGTGACATTGATGGTTCAGGACCAGAAGTTTCATCCTCTACCTCGTCTGACTCAAGTGAGAATGATTCTGGTGCATCAGGAACCGGCAGTCCTTCTCCGTGGGGTACTGGGCGTACAGCTGATGGAATGTTTGGATAATGCACAGTCCACTTTTTCTTCTTTGACACACCTTTCCCAACTGGAGGCACCATGCAGAAGTAACAATTGCTGGTATGATCTGTTGGTTCTCTCCAAATCATTGGCACTGCAAAAGGCATAGATTTCCTTTTCCTGTTCAACCACTGGCGAAGATTTGTTGCTCAAGTGTTGCAGCATATGTGTGGGGCCCACCTCTTGTCCTGATCTCCAATTTTGCAGCCAAAATAAAGGTGATAGGCTTTCTTAACCATAGTGGTTATACTGCGCTTTTGTGATGCAAAAGTCACTTCACCACAAACATAGCAGAAGTTATCTGCACTGTTCACACAAGTACGAGGCATCTCTGCTCACTTTGGCTAAACAGAAACGTGTCCCTTTGCAAAATCAAACACTGACAAATAAGAGAGCACGACACTGTATGATTTCTAGAGCTGATATAGGGCAATTTGTTCAGCAGAGTAATGTAAGCTTCGTTATGATTGCATCATCCATGACTTCTAGGAATAACATGATGCAATTCATATCATGTATGATGCAATATCAGCTTCAGATTGCATCATTCATTGTTTTGCCTAAAAAGCAAGTACTGTCCAAACCCAGTCATAGATTTATTCATAGATCCAGTCAAAGATGTATTTTAGTCATTTCTGGTTTAAATTGAGATCCCTTCCCTTTATAACTCACTTATCCTCCGCCATTCCCAAGTCAAGGGTCGTATATACTGACCCAATAACATATCTTGAAAACTAGAGCCAATCAACAATTTTAAGCATCATTTTCGTTCTCAGTAACCCAGAATTAGTAAAGTTTGACTACATTTATTTCAGAAGCATTTTGGCTGTAGAGCAGTGTTATTAACCAGTCCAAGCAAACACACCCACTGAAATGGCACAGGACCCTCCGAGGAATATGGTTTTATTTAGTAGTCAGCGGCATGAGGTCCAGTGGCAGGAGGTCCAGACCACAGTCACTGGTACAAACACTCAGTATTTTGGCAGATTTTTGGAACTCTGACAAGATTTCTTTCAAATTCCCTTTTGAATTTAGCTGAGTAATTCCAGAATTCCAACTCTGTAACAGTTCTTACCTATTGGCAATATTCTTTCAGTGAGCAGCCATTTTAGGAAAGACCACTGCATAGAATATCAGGAGTCACGTTCAGAGATCTATAGAATAGTTTTTAAAATGACATTTTCAGCTCCTGCTCCCCACAAATACTACTTCTATTTGTTAGTCGGAACCCTGAGAATACCCCACTGTGGTGACTCGTGAGAGGGGCACAAAGCGTCAAGTGACCCTCCAGCAGGGTCAGGTGCCCCAGCAGCTGGCTCAGGGCGGGAGAGGAAGGAGTGGTGCCAGAGCTGGAAGGGAAGAAGCAGGGCCAGAGCCTCTCCTTTTCCAGCCACTCTGCCTGGGACGCCGCCCGGTGCAGTGCAGTGGCTGACTGGGAGAGTGCGCCTGGCTGTGGCAGCAGCAGGCTGTCCCCCATCTGGGGACAGGAGCCAACTCTGAGCATGCTGGGGAAGGCGGGGGGGGCTCTGACTCACTCAGCCGCTGTCCTGGAAGCCAAGCCCAGGTGAGAACCAGGCAGCTGCTGTGCTGCACTGGACAGCATCCAGGAGTGGCTCTGGGACCTGGCTGTCAGGAAGAGCAGCCTAACATGCCAGGGGGAGCCCGCGCAGCAGTAGGACAGCATCCTCCCTCCCCCAGGTAATGTGGGATGGGGAGAGCATGGGGGCCCTTGCTAGGGCCGGGGTGGAGTCATGTGGGGAGGTCACGTGGGGAGGTCACATGTCCTCCCTTTTTAGCTGGTGCCCCCTTTGTGTCCCTCCCAGGAGTCACCTACCAGGGAAACTCATACTGATGCTGCTCTATAGCCACGCAGCCTGCTGAGAAATAAATGTCTCTCATTTTCACTCAGGTGTGAAGAAACAGACTGGGAATTAAGTCAGGCATCTATATAGCCATGCAGAGCACTAATTAAATCCCATTGTTTTGTGGGTCAGGTATTATGATTTGTGGAAAGCGTCTTTTTCTTAGATACTTTCAGAAAAAACAGGCAAGTCATATCTCCATTTTGGCTACTGCCTCAAAACTATGTAAATTAGGATGGACCTTGTCATTCTACATATTCTGCTTGGACTATTTTTATTGCATAGAGCCCTGAGAATCTAGCCTAGTAAAACAATAATCTAAGAAATTATTTAACATACAAACTCTTCACATTTGGGCTGCACACAATGAGACTAGGTATCCAGACATAATGTGATGTTTGAAATGTTTAGCTTCAGTGCAAAGAAGCTATACAGTTAATGGCATCCCCCCGTCTTTTTCCAACCGTGACAGCCTGGGGAACCCTGCTTTTTGTACAATACCTGTTTTTAGTTTCCCTCTGCAGCCGTTTGCAATGTTTCAAGTCATTGGCATTAAACGGACAGATCCCATAATTCATTAACGTTTCTTGGCAGAAAAAAGAACCTCCAGACACTGCTTCTATTTTTGTTGAACAGTAAAAATCACAATTTCTCTTCTGTTTGTGGTTTCTTTCTAGCCTGAGTTTTTTTTGTTTTTTTTTTTTAAATCTCTCTTTTACATCATATTAGAGTAATTTTGGAGTGGATGTTAAATTTAGTTCAATTGTTCTCCATGCAGAGAGGTATTATCTCATTTCTCACTACACGTCTGCTATTTTTACATTCAGGTTTGAGTTTGATTGCGCACAATGGGTTAGTCTAATCAAGGTCTGAGCCTAGTATGTCCGGAGGAGGGAAATGTCTCTGTCTTTGGTCTTGCATAGAGCTCAGCTCCAACAGACGTCACTAGCTTTGCAGTGGTTAATAATGACACATTAGAAACAGACCATTGTCATTGCGTACATATTGTGTTTGAGTGTCTTCAAAAAGTTCCCTATAAATAAACCTATATGGGAAAGTTAGAGGAAAAGAGTTCCACAAACAGCTTCATCACTGCAGAGTTTAACCAATGATTTCCCCCCGCCAACAAGTATCTCACTGGCAACTACCAAGAAACTGTTTGAATTTGTTAGTCTCTAAGGTGCCACAAGTACTCCTGTTCTTTTTACCAAGAAACTGTCACCCTGCCGGTCTGTTGGTGCTGTGAGAGCTATAGTTCATGGTTGTCAGACCACTCCAATGACAGGTTTTGTTCTGGGTTTTTTAAAAAACAAAATGCCATAATGAGTTTCACAGTAATTTAACCAATCAGTTTGCAAAATGAAAATGATCTGAAGTCAGCTGAATGAATGCCTAGTTCATCTGACAGCCCCAGGGCTGGGAGCAGGGAGGGAGGGAGTGCTCCAGCTGTGAGCCCCGCGCAGGACTGACAGTTCAGGCTGTCAGTGTGGGGCAACAGGGCTCCAGTGATGTAAGTAACACACTGTCTGCACTGACACTGTGTCACCCTAACTACACTGACTTAAGTGTTATACTTCTCTCGGAGGTGGAGTTATTAAGTTAACGTAGTGGCTGACTTACATCTGTGGGAGCCTAATTGTAATGTAGACACTTAGCCCTGGTCTACCCGGGGCGGGGGAGGAATCGATCTAAGTTACGTAACTTCCATGTAGCTAAAGTTGACGTACTTAGATCAACTTACCGTGGTGTCTTCACCACGGTGAGTCGACTGCTGCCGCTCCCCCGTCGACTCTGCCTGAGCCTCTCGTGGCGCTGGAGTACAGGAGTCGACAGGAGAGGTCTCGGGGGTCAATTTATCGCGTCTAGACTAGACGCGATAAATCGATTCCCGCTGTATCGATTGCTGCCCGCCGATCCAACGGGTAGTGTAGACATACCCTTAGAGAGTTAGGTTGACTTAAGCCACCTTATGTCAACTTAACTTAACTCTGCAGTGTAGACCAGGCCTTAGTAGCACCTGAGGTCATGACTAAGGCTATGTTTTAGTCATGGGTATTTTTAGTAAAAGTCATGGAGAGTAAACAGAAAATCATGGCCTGTGACCTGCCCATGACTTTTACTATATACTCCTATCTAAAACTTGGGCCGAGGGTCTGCAGGTGCTCTGGGGGGGGAGGGGGGGCCAGGGGTGCCGTGTGTGCGGGATGTGTGGCCCAAGACCCCTGCTGGGACCCCTGCTTGTGCTGGGGGGCAGGGTTAGCGGGGCTGGCAGGCTCCCTACCTGGCTCCTACCTGCATGTCCCTGCAGCTCCTAGGGGGAGGAGCGGCTAGTGGGGCTCCGTGTGCTGCTCCCACTACAAGCGCTAGCTCCGCAGCTCCCATTGGCCGGGAACCACACACCTAGGTTCCTCCTCCCACACACCCAAACTGCTGCTGCCCGCTCTGGCAGTCCCTGAGTCAGCACCAGCCGCTGCAGAAGTCACGGAGGTCACGGAAAGTCACGGAATTTGTGACTTCTGTGACCTCCATGACAGACAGACCGCCTTAGTCATGACTAATACTTAGTCCTGCCTTGAGTGCAAGGGACTGGACTAGAAGACTTCTTCAGGTCCCTTCCAGTCCTACGATTCTGTGATTCTAACACAATACAGGGAACTGAAGGGCCTGTTTTTCTTTTCAATGCTATCAGTGCAAGTGGAGTCACAAGCAGGAGCAAGCAAGAAACAGGAGGCAGGCAGAGAAAAACAAGTATTGCTTTTTCCTTGACATTTTTAAATACAGTGTTGCCAGTTCTTGCAATTTAACACAAGTATCACATTATTTAGTGGTTTTTTTAAGTCACAACTGCTAGATTGAAGAGACAGCATGAGACACTCTTGTTAAAAAAAAAAAAAAAAAAGTAAGTTTCTAGTCCCCATGATTGTGAAGAAATGGTTGAAAAGGTTAATTGAATGTAACCTAAAAGCACAAAAACCAGAATAAAAAGTAGCCAACATTTATTATTTTTTAAAATGTCATGATTTTTAAATCAATCTCTTGATTTTCTAGGGACTAAATCATGATCTTTGAATGCTTCAGCTTGGCAATACTGTCATCTACAGAAACTCAAGTACCAATGTTTGAATTAAACATTTAATTGTTAATAATCATTTCAGTTTTCCTTTAACTGCTCCATCACCACCTAACATGGAAGGATATGGAGCCAGAGAGGCATCCAGCACCACTCAACGCACCCCAGAAAGCACTGGACCATGAGTATGGAGGGCAGGGATGGGCAACAGTCCTGGAGGTCCATTTTAGTTAAAGCAACACACATGCACAGCTTTCAGGGTCCTGGCAAAGGCATTATGGGTCTGATCCAAAGCCCACTGAAGTCAATGGGATTTCCATTGTTTTCAACAGTTTTGGGATTATACCCTTTGTCATAGTTTTCATTGCTGTAGTTATCCAAATGTCATCACATTTTTTTGGTACGTCAGTACAGTTACCTGTATATTAAGCCTACCTCCAGACATTTTCTTTGGTCAGCTTTATTTATCAGAAATACATGGGAGTGTGTATATTATACCTTTCATTGTAGAAAGGGTATGAAATGCAAAAGGCAAGTTCAAACTGTTCTCACTTGGCCAACCCCCTCTATACATAAATCTTAAAACTACACAGAAACCCTAGACTTAATTTCTTGACAGCAAGGGAGAAGGGTAACTATCAACATCAGGGAAAAAAAGAAGTCTGAAAGCAACAGTCTGAATTCTGTGCAGAAGGAGCGCCAGGCAGTTTCACTTCTTTATCAATGGTCTGGAATGTTACTTGTCTGCACATAAAACTTCGTAGGCCCAAAGTGGATTGACTGAGATGCTCACCTCTGACCCATCTGGACCCAGCTTGCCGAGCATTCCAGAACACAGCAGCATAGCAGAATCCGAAACATTTGATCTATTAGTCAGAGCATGTAATGCCAGAACTGTCAAACTAAATGGAGGAGGACTTCTTTCAATTAAACATATCATTTAGTTTATTACAAATCAATCTAATGAACAGATCCATCACTCTCGGTCTCTGTTTTATACATACAGCTTTTTTTAAATAATTATGTTTTGGATTGTTTTGAAATGTAAATTACCAGTTAATTATAACAGGATTCAGTGGATCTCCTTGTGTCTTGCCTGCACTGAACAGCTCAAGCGTGGTTGAAGTCAGTGGAGTTATACTATCTCAATGCACTCTCCAAGGAACATGCATTAAGAATACACAAATTATTGTGGTATCAAGGTAATAAATAAAATCTGAGACCTTAATGCAAGCTCTTTGGGACAATAATTGTCTTCATGCCTGTGTGGATAATGCCACACTGTGGGTATCAACAGAATCATAGAATATCAGGGTTGGAAGGGACCTGAGAAGGTCATCTAGTCCAACCCCCTGCACAAAGCAGGACCAATCCCCAGACAGATTTTTGCCCCAGATCCCTAAATGGCCCCCTCAAGGATTGAACTCACAACCCTGGGTTTAGCAGGCCAATGCTCAAATCACTGAGTTAGCCCTCCCCCCCAAGAATACCAATAATAAACAAACAATAATAAATCTATAGAAATGACTTTTTCAGTTACATATGCCAATGCCTAATAGTCTAGCAGAGGTTCACATCTGACCATTCATACATTCAGAATCTGTAATTATCTTTGCAGATCACAAGACAGCAGGCACATGATCCTGTGACCCACTCCAGAGCAGTTGAGTTACTCAGCATTAGAGAGGCAGCAAGGTTAAAGGTACCCACTCTTTTCCCTCCTGCCCAGGATAAATAGATCACGGGTACTATCAAACTGAAGCAAATTTAATGGCATATCACTTAACTGATTTTCCAGAAATGAAATAAGGAAGGTTTATTCAGAGGGTTGATAAAGACGACACAACCCTGCTCTCAAAAGATAAATCTTTTCCCAGCTGGGAAAATGCTCTAAAATGATGACTTCTGGGAGAGTCTTCATTGCTGGAAGGATACAAATCTTCTGCAATCTTTTCCTCACAAAAGCTATGGTTTGAGGTAAATTCTGACTCTGAATGCATGTGTCACTCAGTGCATCTTCTACCTGAAATCTTTTGACAAAATTAGTTTTGGGCCCTTTCCTCTTGTTAGCCTTGAACAGCCGAATACAGCTATTGAGGAAGATATCATCTCTGCCTTTCAAGTCTTGTCACAAATCAACTTTTAAATCTACCTATCAGACAGTTTTCTTGCTCATGTCCTGGAACCCATGTTTAAGAGCTGATCTTAGAAGGGCCTCATTTGCACCCAGGGAAAGGGAAGTTGTCATTGGCTGGGGAACATCTGCCTCTTCTACATCATCAGATGTAGGTTTAATTTGAGCTATTTTGGAAGAATCTTCACCTCCCCATCACCTCAAAATGTAGGTAGTCCCTGTACAGGAAACGCCTCCCCTATTATAGGAGCCCAATCCCCACAGAGAGCCTTCTGCTTCATCAGGGCAGGGGGATACATACCCCCAGCTGAAATAATGAGCTTTTCCATCCACAAAGGCAAAGGTGATTCAGCCGCAGGTCCTAACCTTCTAGGTTTCCCTTTCTTTAGAGAACTTGTAAAGCACTTTGCCAGCAGCACAAGCAGATACACCCTGAAAACTCCAATGACCACGCTCTGTTTGCTCATCTTGCTGTTTTTTCAAGTTAATAAGACTTGGTCCCTTAGCATGTTTGCTCGGGAATATCAAGTAGAATTGAAGGGGACCAGCTGAGAGACAGGGAAGGGTTCCTAAGTCAAAGGATGTTTTCTCAGTGTCCAGGGTAGCCATTTCTTACCCTGTGTTAACACAGAGAAAGGATGCTAACTCTGGACCACAACTCCAGAGCTGCATTACAGGTCTCTCTTTGTTCGGGAAAGAGACAGAGGGGCAGTGTCTGTATGCTGGTCTCCAGCACCCTCTGCTGGCTAAATATCACAGACATTGCTCAGAGTAGAAAATCCATTTGACAAACTACTACGTGAGTACAGGAAGTTTTAGGATGGAAAGGCCCATCTCCCTCTAGCCCTCCCACACCTTCCTTTCCTTTCTGAACAACTTCACTGCTCAAAGTTGTTCTCTTCAAATATTTTCCCAACTGTTCCTATAAACTGACACTAATCACAGATATCAGGGGGTAGCCGTGTTAGTCTGTATCTACAAAAACAACAAAGAATCTGGTGGCACCTTAAAGACTAACAGATTTATTTGGGCATAAGCTTTCGTGAGTAAAAACCTCACTTCTTCGGATGCATAGAGTGAAAGCTACAGATGCAGGCATTATATACAGACACATGGAGAGCAGGGAGTTACTTCACAAGTGGCGAACCAGTGTTGACAAGGCCAATTCAATCAGGGTGGATGTAGTCCACTCCCAATAATAGATGAGGAGGTGTCAATTCCAGGAGAGGAAAAGCTGCTTCTGTAGTGAGCCAGCCACTCCCAATCCCTATTCAAGCCCAGATTAATGGTGTTGAATTTGCAAATGAATTTTAGTTCTGCTGTTTCTCTTTGAAGTCTGTTTCTGAAGTTTTTTTTGTTCAATGACAGTGACTTTTAAATCTGTGATAGAATGACCAGGGAGATTGAAGTGTTCACTTACTAGCTTGTGTATGTTACCATTCCTGATGTCCAATTTGTGTCCATTTATTCTTTTGCGGAGGGACTGTCCGTTTTGGCCAATGTACATGGCAGAGGGGCATTGCTGGCACATGATGGCATATATGACATTAGTGGATGTGCAGGTGAATGAGCCCCTGATGGTGTGGCTGATGTGGTTGGGTCCTCTGATGCTGTTGCCAGAGTAGATATGGGGACAGAGTAAGCAACGAGGTTTGCTACAGGGATAGGTTCCTGGGTTGGTGTGAAACTGGTGTGACGTTATACCCCATATTCTTTATGGAAATATGCTTATGATATGGTATGGCATAACTGAGATATATTTTATGCAAGATGGGTCTTTTAAGGTATCATCAGAAAGGTTATAATTTATTGACTGTGATTATCCAATTTGTATGTATGTATCATTTCTGTATCTAAAGTTAGGAATATTGACTCTGGAACAAATACAACTGTGTGCGTATTTGGGAGACACCCACCAGATAACAGGCCATCAACCTTGATGGGCCATTAGGAAGAAACAATAAGATTTTGAAGATACTAATCTCCCACCTTCCTGAGAGGCGTCCTGGGACATAGCTGGTGACACTACTAGATCAGGTGGTCCTGTCACCTGGAACTGAACACCATCTTGGACTTCTAGTAATTTTCCACTAAAAGAAGAGGGAGGTCAACACTGGGAAACAAAAGATTCACGCAGTATGTAAATCTTATTTAAAGCTGAGGAGTAAGGCAAACAGGACTGTCCCTTCACTGCCTTCCCACCCAAGAAGAAAGACTGCTAAAAGTACCTGAAGAGACTAGGGCTAGGTCTATACTACCCGCCTGAAACGGCGTGTAGAAATCGACCTCTCGGGGATCGATTTATCGCGTCCCGTTGGGACGCGACAATCGATCCCCGAATCGGCACTCTTACTCCACCAGCGGAGTAAGAGTAGATGTACCCAAAGGAACTAAGCTGAGGGAAAGACAAGGGCTGACTCCAGACTGAGACAGAGAAGTCTAGTCTGTAAAGAGAAATAACTGGAACTCTAAGGCCTGGTCTACACTAGGCGTTTATGTCGAAGTTAGCGCCATTACATCGAATTAACCCTGCACCCGTCCACACTGCGATGCTATTTAGTTCGACATAGAGGTCTCTTTAATTCGACTTCTGTACTCCTCCCCAACGAGGGGAGTAGCGCTAAATTCGACATGGCCATGTCGAATTAGGCTAGGTGTGGATGGAAATCGATGCTAATAGCTCCGGGAGCTATCCCACAGTGCACCACTCTGTTGACGCTCTGGACAGCAGTACGAGCTCGGATGCTCTGACCAGCCACACAGGAAAAGCCCCGGGAAAATTTGAATTTGAATTCCTTTTCCTGTCTGGCCAGTTTGAATCTCATTTCCTGTCTGGACATCGTGGCGATCACAGCAGCACTGGCAACGATGCAGAGCTCTCCAGCAGTGATGGCCGTGCAGTCTGTGAATAGAAAGAGGGCCCCAGCATGGACTGATTGGGAAGTCTTGGATCTCATCGCTGTGTGGGGCGATGAGTCCGTGCTTTCTGAGCTGCGCTCCAAGAAACGGAATGCAAAGATCTATGAGAAGATCTCAAAAGACATGTCAGAGAGAGGATACAGCCGGGATGCAACGCAGTGCCGCGTGAAAATCAAGGAGCTGAGACAAGGCTACCAGAAGACCAAAGAGGCAAACGGACGCTCCGGATCCCATCCCCAGACATCCCGTTTCTACGAGGCACTGCATTCCATCCTCGGTGCGGCCGCCACCACTACCCCACCACTGACCGTGGACTCTGAGGATGGGATACTCTCCACGGCCAGTTCCTCGGACATGTTAGGGGACGGGGAAGATGAGGAAGGAGATGAGGAGGGCGAGGCAGTCGGCAGCGCTCACAACGCTGATTTCCCCGACAGCCAGGATCTCTTCATCACCCTTACAGAGATCCCCTACGAAGCGTCCCCAGCCGTTACCCCGGACACAGAATCTGGGGAAGGATCAGCCAGTAAGTGTTGTAAACATCTAAACATTTATTTTTAACAGAACAGGAATATTAACAATTAAAAGAATGGGTTGTTCATGATTACTTTGCCCTAGGCGCTTAACGGTTCAGTCATGGGCAGTGCAAGTTTTGAAAAAAAATCTAGCAATGTCCGGTTTTCCGTGATTGTCCTGCCCAAGCCGCTCTACTGTTTAGTCCCTGCTACTGCAGCTACAGTAAAATGCGGTCTATATGTGCGGGGATAGAGCAGTAATCCTCCCGGGACATCTCGATGAAGCTCTCCTGGAGGTAATTGGAAAGCCGTTGCATGAGGTTCCTGGGGAGAGCGGCCTTATTGGGTCCTCCGAAGTACAACACGTTGCCGCGCCACGAGACTATCAAGTACTCGGGAATCATTGCTCTGCACAGCAGGGCGGCATACGGCCCTGGTCTTTGGAGGCTTTCCCGGAGCATTCTCTCCCTCTCGCTCTCAGAGATCCTCATCAGGGTGATGTCGCCCATGGTGACCTGCTTTGAATTAGGTAGGGGAATGTTAGTGTTGGGACTGCTTGCTCGTTCCTTTACAGAACTGTAACCGCTGGTTTGCAGCCACGCGGTGGAGGCGGGAGAGGGGCTGCCGAAAGGGATCGTTCCCGGGGACAGCCGCGAGGGGGTGGGACAGGGGCAGAGTTCCCGCTTGCCGGATTGCTGGCAGCAGGGACTGACATTGCTTTAAATGTGAAATGAGGCCAGTGGTAATATAAAAGTTTTAAACTGCCACAAGTCTACGGCTTACCATGTCTGCCTGCAACAGAAATTCCGTTGTGCTGCCCCGCTTCTCAAATGTGCTGTGGAAGACCCCAGGCACTGAATGCGAAGGCCGAGAATTCGACCTTGTGCTGAGTGCGCATGTGATAGGTGCTGTGCATGGTCTTGTTCACAGAGAAAGACTATGTTCTTTGTTCACAACTACATTTATCTTTCTGAGGAATTCACTCCCTTTTTCCCATTCCCACAGCCACATCTGCGACTGTCTCACAACCTAGCCTGGCATCACACTCCCAGAGGCTAGCGCGGATTAGGCGTAGGAAGAAGAGGACACGGGAGGACATGTTCTCTGAGCTTATGGCCTGTTCCCAAGCCCAGGCAGCACAGCAGACCCAGTGGCGGGAGAAATTGACCCAAATGCAGCAAGCAAACATGGATCGGGAGGAGAGGTGGCGGCAGGAAGACCAGCAGGCGACTCAAACGCTGCTTGGACTACTGAGGGAGCAAACAGACACGCTCCGGCGCCTTGTGGATGTTCTGCAGGAACGGAGGCAGGAGGACAGAGCCCCGCTGCAGTCCATCTCTAACCGCCCTCCCCCGCCACCAAGTCCCATACCCACCTCACCCAAAGTGCAAAGAAGGAGAGGCGGCAGAGTCCCTGCTAACTCTCACTCCACCCCTGCAGAGAGCTCGAGTAGCAGAAGGCTCTCATTCCCCAAAACTTGAAAAGTTCTTTCCTTCCCGCCTGACACAAGCCCCCGTCCAAGTTTCACCTCCCAGTTCCATGTGTAGTTGATAATAAAAAATACGTTTCTGTTAACTACTGTTTCAATCATGTTCTTTTGGAGGAGGAGGGGAAAGGGGGTTGGTAATTGGACAGGACAGTCACCTTTGGCAGGGTACATAGGCGGGGGCAGGCACAGCAGCAGGGCACATACACAGTGCAGTGATGCAGTGACTAGTTACCCTGGTTAGTCTGGGAGGTTGTTTTCATGTTATGTGGTGGGGGGTGGGTTGCTCTGTGACTTTGTGGCGGGGGAGGGCAGTTACAGATCTTAAGCGGCGGTCCTTATGCAGGATCACAGAGCCACGCAGCAGGGGATCTGTAACCGTCCTCCCCCTGCCACAAAGTCACATAGCCCCCCCATACACACAGTCCCGATCAGGAGGGGTGACCGGCTCCGTTGAAACAACCATCCCACCGCAGCGGAGCCCGTCAATCCTTGAGTTTAGAAGCTTCATTCGCGTCACTACACTACACCCGCTCCGCACCACAGTCTGCGTCCCAGTTTTAAAAAATTCCCGCGAAAACAGTATTAAAGAAAACGGTGTGCATTAACAAAGTAGAACTATTTTTATTTCGAAACGTGTGTTGGAAGGGGGTGAAGCGGGTATGTAACTGGAGAGGATAGTCAACATTAACTGGGTAAAGACACGGGGGCAGGTTCAGCTTCTCTGTACACAAACTTTAAAGTCACAGGTTACCCTGCTCACTCAGGAACTTTGCTTTCAAAGCCTCCCGGATGCACAGCGCTTCCCGCTGGTCTCTTCTAATCGCCCGGCTGTCTGGCTGTGCGTAATCAGCAGCCAGGCTATTTTCCTCAACCTCCCACCCCGCCATAAAGGTCTCCCCCTTGCTCTCACAGAGATTGTGGAGCACACAGCAAGCTGCTATAACAATGGGGATATTGGTTTCGCTGAGATCACAGCGAGTCAGTAAGCTTCTCCATCTCCCCTTGAGACGGCCAAAAGCACACTCCACCACCATTCTGCACTTGCTCAGCCGGTAGTTGAAGAGTTCTTTTTCAGTGTCCAGGGCGCCAGTATAGGGCTTCATGAGCCAGGGCATTAGCGGGTAGGCTGGGTCCCCGAGGATGACTATAGGCATCTCCACATCCCCAACAGTTATTTTGTGGTCCGGGAAGCAAATACCTTGTTGCAGCCGTCTAAACAGACCAGAGTTCCTGAAAACACGAGCATCATGAACCTTGCCCGGCCATCCCACGTAGATGTTGGTAAAACGTCCCCTGTGGTCCACCAGTGCTTGCAGCACCATGGAAAAATAGCCCTTTCGGTTAATGTACTGGGTGGCCTGGTGGTCCGGTGCCAGGATAGGGATGTGAGTTCCATCTATGGCCCCACCGCAGTTTGGGAATCCCATCGCTGCGAAGCCATCTATGATCGCCTCCACGTTTCCCAGGGTCACTACCTTTGGCAGCAGTACATCAACGATTGCCTTCGCTACTTGCATCACAACAACCCCCACGGTAGATTTGCCCACCCCAAACTGGTTCGCGACTGACCGGTAGCTGTCTGGTGTTGCAAGCTTCCAGAGGGCTATGGCCACTCGCTTCTGTACACTCAGTGCAGCTCGCAACCGGGTGTCATTGCGCTTCAGGGCAGGGGACAGCAACTCACAAAGTTCCAGGAAAGTTCCCTTCCGCATGCGAAAGTTTCGCAGCCACTGGGATTCATCCCAGACCTGCAGCACTATGCGGTCCCACCACTCAGTGCTTGTTTCCCGTGCCCAGAATCGCCGTTCCACGGCATCAACATGACCCATTGCCATCGTGATGTCCTCGGCGCTGGGTCCCCTGCTTTCTGAGAGGTCTGTGCTATTCTCAGACTTCAGGACATCACCGCGGTGCCGTAGCCTCCTCGCCTGACTTTTCTGCATCTGCCTCAGGGAAAGCTGTATGATAAGCTGCGAGGCGTTGAGAGCGGCCACAACTGCAGCGATGGTCGCAGCGTGCTCCATGCTCGCAGTGCTGTGGCATCCGCGCTGTCAATGACTGGAAAAGTGCGCGAACTGATTTCCCGCCGGCGCTTTCAGGGAGGGAGGGCGGGAGTGATGGACGGATGACGACAGTTACCCAAAAGCACCCTCGACACATTTTGTTACCCAGAAGGCATTGCCGGCTACACCCAGAATTCCAATGGGCAGAGGGGACTGCGGGAACTGTGGGATAGCTGACCACAGTGCACCGCTTCGAATGTCGACGCTTTCACCGTTAGTGTGGACTCACAAAGTCGAATTACTGTCCTTAGTGTGGACACAGACGTTCGACTTTGCAATATCGATTCCAAAAATTCGATGCAAGTAAATTCGAACTACTCTCGTAGTGTAGACAAGACCTAAGCTACAGAAACTCTGCATCCTAAGTCAACATTTAGGGTGAGAATTACATTTTTTAACCTGTTTCTTTAGTGAATCAAGCTTAGTTTGCGTGTTCTGTTTTATTTGCTTAGTAATCTGCTTCTATTTGCAGATCTCTGTATCCCAATTTGAAGTCTCACAGATGCTTTCTAAGTTGTGCTCTGACAGTACAGGCGCTTGTGCTAAAAATGTTTATGAAAGTATTGGTAGTGTTAAAATCAGCTCTCAGACAAGAAGGGATCTATGTCTCTCTCTTCCTGGGTGACCTCCTTATCTAAACCTCATTCAGAGTCAGTCGGATTAGCATGCTGCAGAGCCGCAGTTCTGTGAAAGAGGCAGGCAGTTAACAGTCTCAATGCATTCCCAGTTTCTAAGTGGAAACAGTCACTGTCCTCTCCAAAGTTCCTTATTTCAGGAAAGACAAGAGAAGCTGAGAAATCTTAACAAAATAGTCAGCCTCTCACGGGGAATACCCATTTCATATGCTTCTGGGATCAATGGTCTCCCAAATGGACATTCTTAGTAGGCCAGTGCTCACATTAGGCCACTACAGAGCCGCTTCTTATCTCTTCCTCAACTATCCCTTATCCATCCTTCAAGGAAGGTATCTCAACCCAGGAGAATTCTCGGTTCATTCACACAGAGTTAAGGACTGTCCAAGGGATCTGATCCAAATGAGAGCAAGCAAAGCAAAAACTGGTGAGAGCTGAGGATAGCCCAGTATGGTCTCAAAGCTCTACACCCATATCTGGACTTGCCTCATCCTGATCATGACACACAACATCTCAGTCATGCCATGCATAAGCAGACAAAGGGGAATAAGGTATACAGTCCTTCAAAGAGAAGCTCATCTTCTGATGACTTGGGCAGAGGAGTATCTGCAGTCAGTGTGCACCCTTCACATCCAGGGACAATTTAATTTTACAGCCAACTGGCTCAGCAGGTGAAAGTTAGATCATCGAGAATTGGGACCTACACCTAGAGGTGCTTCATTTCCTGGTAAAATAATTCAGTCTCCCAGCAATAGATCTGTTTGCCTCCCAACTGAATTACAGAGTTTCAGTGTTGTTCTTTTTCTGGTGGGATCACAGAGACAAGGCAATGGATGCTGTGTTGCAAAGATGGCCAAAAAGGATTCTCTCTCCTTTCCTCTCCTCTCCTCACCAGAATGCTACAGAAGATCAGGAGAGAAGCAACACTGATAATTCTGATATCCCCATTCTATCCAAGGAGGCATTGGTTCTCTGACCTACATTCCATCCGAAAGGGATATTACATTACAAGGGCCAATCATGCATCAGAATCTAGATGCTATGAGCCGAGGTGCCTGGTTGTTGAACAGAGCCTCTTAAGCCAATGAGGTTATTCAGAGAGATGATATGCACAATTTTCACTCTAGAAATGAATCTACTAACTCAGCATATTCAGGGGCCTGGTTGAGTTTTAACCATTGGCACCAGGGCAAGGGTTTCACCCCCATATCTGCATAAGTAACACAGATTCTCAAATTTCTTCAAGATGGATTCAGGCTGGGCCTGACAGTTTGGACACTCAGTGGTCCAGTTGCTGCTTTTTTCTAGCATCCTTAGTGCATCAGACAAGTAGAGAATTTCATCTTACCCAGATGTCCAGCATTTTTCTTAGGAGAGCAGCATTTCTTCTACATCCTGTGAACGTGCATCAGGTTCTTTTATGGGATCTTACCTGCTTCTCATTTGAACAACTCATAAAGGAGACTCTTTACTTTCTAACCATTAAAGTGGCCTTTTTGATAGCAATCTGGTCTGTTCATGGGGTCTCTGAGTTGGGAGCTCTTTTTCTGGATCCTCCATACTGTACATAACATAAGGCTAAGGTGGTATTCAGAACTGACTCTGTCTTCATACTACAAACTCCATAAGCACAGGAAATTGTTCTTCCATCCTTCTGCTCTGATCCATCACATTCCAAAGAGAAATCATGCCATGCTTTGGATATCTGCAAAGCTCTCAAAGCATGTATTGACCCCACTGCTCAGGTCAGAGACCAATATTTTGTTTGTGCTTTATTATCCAATGTCAAATGAAAAGAAGGCTTAAAAATCCTTGATGTCCAGGTGGCTGAAGTACTGCATCTCAGAAGCATCTAAGTCAAATATCATAACTCCATCTTCCAATATCAGAACTCACTCCCTCAGAGCTATGGCAGCTTCATGAGCAGAAAGATCATATCTCACACATAATAAAATCTGTAAAGCCGATACCTGGTCATCTATTCATACCATGTTCAAATTCTACAAGCTGGGCATCAGTCATCATCTGATGCTGCTTTCAGTACACAGATCTTTCTTGCTGTAGTGTCATTGTAACAATCAGGAAAGAGCTATTCCATTTTGCATTTGTATAACTGTATATAGTTCCTGCCACAACTGGACACTGCTATAAAAATTCCAGTGTCATGAATCTGCAGACCTCACAATAAATAAGGATAGGAAAATTAATGCATATCTTGCCTGAAAATTTCCTTTCTTGGAGTAATGAGTTCCACAGATATAACCCACCCTGAATGGGGTGTTAATCGGGAAAATATATTGAATTCTTTATTGTCACTCAATGTTTACTATTCATTGAATACCTTGCTCTATGGGAGGTTGTTCTATTTAGTCTTATTGCTTAATTTCCCTTACTGATAGAGTGCTTACTTTATGCTAGGCTATGGAAGTGTCTCAGCTGGTGGTTTCTTAGAGGTAGAGCCCCATCTCCCCTGTCTCTAATTGCTGGTTTAGTCTGCCTCCAAGGCTACAAACAGCAGAGTACCCAATGTCATGGATCTGTGGAATTCATTACTCCAAGAAAGGAAGTTTTCAGATAAGACATGGATAAATTTTCCTATTCTCTTCCCTAGGGAGCGCCTTTTCTGAACATCATAATAGGGGAGTTTGCTATAAAGCCCTTCCCTGAGCAGATGGGGGGGTGATGTATTTCTGTTTAACTGATCCTTCCTACCCCACAACCTCTTTCAATTCAGCGTGTTTGACATAGTCTCAGTTTTGGAAGAAAATGCAAAGATCTGGATAATTTCTGTGTTAAATACAATCCATTATGATAAGCTCTGTAAATAATAAATGCTTCAAGCATATAACAAAGAAGAGATCCCTCAGGGATCTGAGATATGGCAAAGATAAATTGATAGAAGATGTAAACCTTACTAAAAATTTAGCTCTTTATTGTTGAATAAGGAGCATTAGGGTCACAGATCCTCAGTGAGAAATTAGAAAAATAATGAAAGAAATCTAGATCAAACCAGAAAAAATAATCCAGAAATCAAAATCCTGGGGTTTGAGGGACATGATGTGAGAAATGTATGAGGGAACCTTTATCAGGTTATAATATTCCTTCTTGGAGAAGGGGACAGGGAGATAACAGCAGACTGAAGTAAAACATGTGACACCTGTATAAACTACAAACCTGTAACCTTCATGTCAAAAGTGGAAAAGCTACTGTCAACTCTGATCTAAGACGGCACTATAGGTGGTCGTCTAGAAAGTTAGGATTTGAGGAATGTTTTGGATTTACAAAAGGGAGACAATGTCCAGCAACACTGTGAGTGACAAAGGTAACACATTATGTGAAATATTGCCTGCAAGGAGATGGTTGGACTTATTTTGCCCTGATTCCAGTAACATTTTGCATAAAACAGTTATGCAGAAATCATGTACATTGGCCAAACCGGACAGTCTCTACGCAAAAGAATTAATGGACACAAATCTGACATCAGGAATCATAATACTCAAAAACCAGTGGGAGAACACTTTAACCTGTCTGGTCATTCTATGACAGACCTGCGGGTGGCTATTTTACAACAGAAAAACTTCAAAAACAGACTCCAACGAGAGACTGCTGAGCTGGAATTGATATGCAAACTAGATACAATCAACTCAGGATTGAATAAGGACTGGGAATGGCTGAGCCATTACAAACATTGAATCTATCTCCCCTTGTAAGTATTCTCACACTTCTTATCAAACTGTCTGTACTGGGCTAGCTTGATTATCACTTCAAAAGTTGTTGTTGTTTTTTTTTCTCTTACTTAATTGGCCTCTCAGAGTTGGTAAGACAACTCCCACCAGTTCATGCTCTCTCTATGTGTGTATAAATATCTCCTCAATATATGTTTCTCTATATGCATCCGAAGAAGTGGGCTGTAGTCCACGAAAGCTTATGCTCTAATAAATTTGTTAGTCTCTAAGGTGCCACAAGTACTCCTGTTCTTTTTGCAGAAATCAGCATGGCCTGAGCTGCTTTTAATACATACAATCTGGGATGTAAGAGAGAAAAACTGAGTGGGAAAAATTTAAGATGGAGAAAATTCATTAGATATGTAAGGATTGCTCTTTGGACTAATCTTGTTCACTTTGGGGATGATATTATGAGGTTCTGAATACCCTAAATACCCATTGAATTCCATGAAAGATGAGAGACCTTACATCTCCCAAATGTATTGGTGATCTTTATATGCTCAAAATTCACTGATGCAAAGTTGCAGAGGCCAATTGTGGAGGCTTCATCAGAAACCTGAAAGAGAATCCTCAAATGTTCTTTTTTGCAAAATACTGAGTAGAAAATTAATAGTGGATAAAAACTTGGACCCATTGCTTAACATCTATACCTAAACCTCTAACCATAATACTGGGGTGCAAACTAAGATTCTAAACAAGCCAACATGAAACTATTCTGGCACTGTTTTAGGAAATAGAAAGGTCACATTTGGAGTATCCTGAATAGTTCTGTTTACAGAATTATGTAAAAGTCTGGAAATGGAAATAGTAAAGCAAAGAAAAATAAGAAATGGAACTCAAATGACCTTGAATTATCAGCATTTAAAGAAACTATGCCTGTATTAGAATCATAGAATCATAGAATATCAGAGTTGGAAGGGACCTCAAGAGGTCATCTAGTCCAACCCCCTGCTCAAAGCAGGACCAATTCCCAGCTAAATCATCCCAGCCAGGGCTTTGTCAAGCCGGGCCTTAAAAACCTCCAAGGAAGGAGACTCCACCACCTCCCTAGGTAATGCATTCCAGTGTTTCACCACCCTCCTAGTGAAATAGTTTTTCCTGATATCCAACCTGGACCTCCCCCACTGCAACTTGAGACCATTGCTCCTTGTTCTGTCATCTGCCACCACTGAGAACAGCCGAGCTCCATCCTCATTGGAACCCCCCTTCAGGTAGTTGAAGGCTGCTATCAAATCCCCCCTCATTCTTCTCTTCTGGAGACTAAACAATCCCAGTTCTCTCAGCCTCTCCTCATAAGTCATGTGCTCCAGACCCCTAATCATTTTTGTTGCCCTCCGCTGGACTCTTTCCAATTTTTCCACATCCTTCTTGTAGTGTGGGGCCCAAAACTGGACACAGTATTCCAGATGAGGCCTCACCAATGTCGAATAAAGGGGAATGATCACGTTCCTCGATCTGCTGGCAATGCCCCTACTTATACAGCCCAAAATGCCGTTAGCCTTCTTGGCAACAAGAGCACACTGTTGACTCATATCCAGCTTCTCGTCCACTGTGACCCCTAGGTCCTTTTCAGCAGAACTGCTACCTAGCCATTCGGTCCCTAGTCTGTAGCAGTGCATGGGATTCTTCCGTCCTAAGTGCAGGACTCTGCACTTGTCCTTGTTGAACCTCATCAGGTTTCTTTTGGCCCAATCCTCTAATTTGTCTAGGTCCCTCTGTATCCGATCCCTATCCTCTAGTGTATCTACCACGCCTCCTAGTTTAGTGTCATCTGCAAACTTGCTGAGAGTGCAGTCCACACCATCCTCCAGATCATTAATAAAGATATTAAACAAAACCGGCCCCAGGACCGACCCTTGGGGCACTCCGCTTTAAACCGGCTGCCAACTAGACATGGAGCCATTGATCACTACCCGTTGAGCCCGACGATCTAGCCAGCTTTCTATCCACCTTACAGTCCATTCATCCAGCCCATACTTCTTTAACTTGGCGGCAAGAATACTGTGGGAGACTGTATCAAAAGCTTTGCTAAAGTCAAGGAATAACACATCCACTGCTTTCCCCTCATCCACAGAGCCAGTTATCTCACCATAGAAGGCAATTAGGTTAGTCAGGCACGACTTCCCCTTCGTGAATCCATGCTGACTGTTCCTGATCACTGTCCTCTCCTCTAAATGTTTCATAATTGATTCCTTGAGGACCTGCTCCATGATTTTTCCAGGGACTGAGGTGAGGCTGACTGGCCTGTAGTTCCCCGGATCCTCCTTCTTCCCTTTTTTAAAGATGGGCACTACATTAGCCTTTTTCCAGTCATCTGGGACCTCCCCCGATCGCCATGAGTAAAAGAGGATACACACCTTAACATTAAACATACATATTAAGTGGCTCTTGGGTTTCTTAAAGTTGTTTTCTATTTAATATTGTATGTATTGTAATGATTGTCAGCAGTGACTGCTGAACAGTAATTATGTTTGTAAAATGTTTTCCATAATGGCTCCTTATTTTCATTTGCTGAGAACTTTCTGAACATTTTTGATTTGGGCAAAACTTTTGCAGGCATGGCCTTTATCCAAAGTTTAGTTTTTTTTTTTTAAAGGTGTCACTTTGAAAGTTAAAAATGTAGTCTGGACTGAGGCCTATGGCCTTTGGTAGGTTAAATGCTGTTTGGTTTTGAGCTCATCAAGTTACAACTATTTGAAATCCCATTTGGAACTTGCAAACAGAAACAATCCTTAAGTCACCTTCTGCCTGACTGGTGCATGTTAACTGGCAAACTGTGGGTTTTGTTTTTCTTCTTCCTTTTTCTCCCTAAACCAATAAAATAAAAAATAAAATAAAAATCAGGGAAAGTAACTGTGACAGGTTGGACCCCACCTTCTGGGATGCCACCTGATGTACTAGGATTTCACTGAGCCCGCCTGCTGCACTAGCCTCGGCTCCCTCTCCCTATTTTGCTGAATCAGGCTCTCTGGTCTCTGGAAACACCAGCCGTAGAATCACACAGAGTCTGCAAACAACTCTCTATGGGAAGCTCAGCAAGAAAATGGTCCAGCGCTCAAGTGCAGCTTCCCTCTGGAAAGTACACCCAAAATAATGTTGTCTTGCGCTGTAGATAAATCTATACAACATAAGCTCATAAATTTGCCCCCTCCCTCAGTGTGCAGGAAGATATGCACAACTTCTTTCTCTCCCCCATTATAAATTGCACAAACTGGGTTAAGTTATAAACAAGAAATAAGTTTATTAACTATAAAAGGTAAATTTAAGTGATAAGGGATAGCATCTGTGAGACTTCAAATTGGGATACAGAGATAGGCATCTTTAAAATCTATTGAACTCAGGCAGTCCTTGTTGAGGGCAGCATCAAGGTCTCCATCTTGAATTTTGATTTCTTCATGGGCCTGTAGAGCTACTCAATGGCAAAAAAACTGCTCTGAAGACTTATTTATTTATTTTTAACTAGGAGGAATATGGGGTAAGGTCTTGTTTCTTCTGAAAAGGGGCACAGTTTCAATTGCTTCAATTCAAAAGAGATCTAAGATGATTGTCTGCATACCCTAACTCCTCCTCTTCCTCAGCCAGAAGCTTTTAGGCTTGTGATTTATTTATGTACAGGGTGAAAGAGACCATCCTTGCAATGCTGTCCATGGACGTTAGCACTGCTTATGAAAGTAGGTGGGGGCACTTAGGATGTCAGATGACACGGTTGTTGTTTTTTATTTATTCTTGTTGGCCTGATGCCCCCAATAGTTTTCATGCCAAAAAGAGGGGGCTGAGATTATGCCTGCCTGGACCTGGATGTCTGTGAATGGGCCTGGATAGTAAAGATGCCACTCTTTCAGGTAAACATTTTTCACACTTAGAAACAACTAGCCCCTGATCACGAGGGAAAAGGCACATTTATCTTTGGTAGTGATAAATTTTGACTGGTGGACACTGAGGAACCTTATAGAATAGAGGCCACAGCAAGTTAGGGGTAGAAAGAAAGTTATGGTGGGCCAAGAGGATCCTCACTGTCTGTTGGTTGTTCCACATTTGGGAAGTTGTCCCTTTCATCACTCCACAGTCATCTGCTGGGGGAAGGAGGTAGAGGTGGTAGCAAGGCATGACAACCTGCAACAGAAGCTGGAAGCAATAACCAGGACAATAGGGCCTGATATTCCCAGCTGCTGCTGTGGGGTGACAGCCCAAAAGCTAAGATACACAGCAACCCGCAGCAGCGGCTGGTACTTTATCAGTCTTTTTAGATGTGGCAGGAAAATCCCAATTCCACTATTAGACACTCAGGGCTGTATGAAGAGGGATGTATAACTATAGCTTGTCAGAGGTATCTGCAGACCTTTACAATTCAGAATAGTCAGTACACTTTTGCCTGAAAGTCTATTCTCTGCATGATTTGATTTGATGTTGTTGGCTTTTTTGTGTTTTTTTTTTTTTTAATATTTGAGTCTTTAGCTCTGGTTTGGAGCATTGGCCTTCTCCTGTAAGGAGAAAGAATTTCCTTTGTGGGACTGTGTGTATGCATGCCAAGAGGAGACCGCACTTGCCTATGATCTGGTCTTTTCTGCATTGATTTGCTGTGCCGCACTCAGTGAAGATGAGCCGGCAAACCCAAGCACTGGCAGATTAGCCCCTCTGGAGCACTCCGTGAAGGTATGCTGGGGAACTAGTTGCTCAGGATACCTGTTTTGCTGCACTCTGCAGATTTATGTACTTTGAGGGAAACAGATTCTACTTTGTACCTGTCAGAGTATCTCCTAGGGAAAATCCCTTGAATCAGACTCTTCAGAAGAAGGGGATTGGGGTTTTTTATCCCTTTACGTTTGGGCGATTCAAGGGGTCTGAACACCTGTGAGACCGCTTTCTTATGCATCCCTTTGATTCTCCACCTCAGAAGCAGAGAGAGAAATTTCAGACTGACAGCACCTGGAATGGGGTGAAGGGATCTTGGAGTTACTCTTTTGAACAGATGTCTTGCCCTGAGAAAGAGGAGATTCAGACTGGAGGTTTGGGCTGGACTGCTCCAGAAGAAGGCTTCCTTAGGTCCCACGCTTTAAGGCAGATTCCTAGATGGTGACCTCACCCCAGGCGCCTCGGGGTGTTCACAGGGAGTCCCTGGCCATTTGCTGCACTGGCAGACAGCGCTGGGCTGACATTGCTGGCAGCGAGTAGCTTTGATCCACTGCAGGGCTGAGCTGGGGGGCATGCTGTAAATGAAGGAAAGGGCTGGGCTCCCTTCCTCCACAGTACTACAGGGGAAGGCCAGGCTCCAGCGGCTGAATGGGAAGCATCCCTGGCCCTTTGCTATTGTGCCTCAACTTACATGGGGAGAAGGGGGAGAGAGGGAGTGGCTTCTTGCTGGTCTCGGGGCTGCAGCTGTAGCTTGTGCCAGGCTCAGGGGATTTTGCTGCTGAGCTGCTGCCACTGCTTCCTGGGTGCTTTCCTGCTCAGGGAGGGAGGCTGCTGCAAACCCTGCCCAAGCCTGAGCACTTGAGAGAGGGTCTCAACAGAAGAGGAACAGATCTCCAGGCAGGCACTTGTCAGCGGAGTTGAGTGTCTGGCTTTTCCTCACTTTGCTTTCTCTGCCCTGGTGCCCTCCGTGTGAGTGAGCAGGGCACAGCGATCCCAGTGACTGAGGAGAAAAGGAATCCTCTCTGCTGATAAAGGCAGCCCCTGAGAGCCTGGAGATTTTAAGCCTGCCCCCCTTTTCTTCTTATTCAAATTTGCTCTGCAGCAGGGAGGAGCTGGTCTGCCTGACTGAAGCTGGGAGAGGCAGACAAAATCTGGAAGAGTCTCAGAAGTGGAGCCAGACACACCTCTCCTGCCTCTGACTGACAGATCTGATCTGCCTCCAAGACTGCACAGAGCAAAGGACCCAATGTCAGGGATCTGTGGATCTCATTACAAATAAGAAAGTGACAGATTTCAGATGTGCCTAAGATTCTCTTTAGGCACCTGTGATGAGGTTTTCCTTACACTCATCATCAGCTTCTTTCCTTTGTCAAAATGTTCAACACACCATGAAAGCAATGTTTATTTTCTGCCCAGAAGGCTTCTTTATCTGTCAGACATCCCTCTTTCACCCTGGTTTCTTGTTTGTGCCTTCCTGCATACCCATCACATATGAATGGAGTGTAAAGCACCCTGCTTTTTCTCAGATGCTATCTGGCTATTCCACTGCACAGAGCTATTTAAACTGAACAAGGGTATTATCAGGTAAGGCTTGCCCGCATGGGCACATTTTAAATGATGGGACTCAGGATTATAATGCATTAATCCAAAATAGGTGTGGGGTAATGAAGACCATATAACTGTTACCGTCAAATAGTGTGGACAATTTGCATGCTAACATTGAGAATGCTTTTCCAAGTGATAGAAGCATTTCACAAAAGTACTAGTGAAAGAAGGATTTTATCATTAGTCTAACAATATTTGTTTTTTTCCTTAAAGTCGCAGGATTTTTTCCTGGTGTCATGTGATTATGCAAGAATCTCAGCATTCTTTTTAAAAAAACGTTTCTACCCTTTATGCTTTACAGAAAAAAAATCTGGAAAACATGAACTCTAAATTCTCAGAAACCAGAAGGCAAATAAAGAACCCAAACATTTATTCTTGTAAAAAAATCTTGTGATTTCTAAGCCAACCTCATGATTTCTTAGAGTCCAACTCATTATTTTTGAATGCTTCAGATTGACACTCTTTCCATCTGCTGATTGGGCAGAAAGGAACCACCTGATTCCAGTGTTACCAACTCACAGAAGTAACAAAACTCTTCTTCTCCCCTCCCCCCTTTCCAGTTTTGGTTGTGGTTACAAGGGTGAGAAAGAACCCAGACACAGGGTCATCCTTAGGATTTATGGGGCCCTATGTAGTAGTATTAAACTGGTGCCCCTATGCTGACTTGGGGCACTGCCGCCATCCCCACCCGCAGACCCCCAGAAGAACCCCCCCACACACATTGCTGACACACAGCAAGCTTTGTATGCAGCAGATGCTGCCGCAGCCTGGGCTTGCAGCCTGGGGTGGGGGGAGGGGCAGGGACGAGGCAGAAAAGGCATCAGATGGGGACCATCCCATTTGTTGATAGTAGAGTGTAATGCACCCTGAGACCCACTTCGAGATTCTCTGGGTGGAGATGGCCTGCCCTTTAAGTCTCTCCGCTATGGCCACAAATAGTCTAGGACAGGGGTGGGCAAACTACAGCCCGTGGGCTGGATCTGGCCCGCGAGATTGCCAGCCTCACGCGGCTCCAAGAAGTGGCGGGCACCACGTCCCTGAGGCCCCTGGGAGGGGGGGCAGAGGGCTCCGCGTGCTGCCCTCGCCTGCAGGCACTGCCCCCCGCAGCTCCCATTGGCCGAGAACGGAGAACCGCGGCCAATGGGAGCTTCAGGGAAGGTACCCGCAGGCGAGGGCAGCACACGGAGCCCTCTACCCCTCCTCCCCCAAGGGCTGCAGGGACGTGGTGCTGGCCGATTCCGGGAGCGGCGCGGGGCTAGGGCAGGCAGAGAGCCTGCCTGAGCCCTGCTTTGCACCGCTGCCACCTCAGAGCCGCTCAAGGTAATTGGTGCGAGGCTGGAGCCTGCACCCCGAACCCCTGCCCTGAGCCCCCTGCCACACCCCACAACCCTCCTGCACCCCAACCCTCTGCCCTGAGCCCCTCCCACTCTGCACCCCTCCTGCACCCCAACCCCCTGCCCTGAGCCCCCTCCCACACTCTGCACCCCTCCTGCACTCCAACCCCTTGCCCTGAGCCCCTTCCTCCACACCACACACCACACCCCCTCCCACACTTCGCACTCCCTCCTGCACCCCAACCCCCTGCCCCAGCCCTACATTCATGGCCCTGCATGCAATTTCCCCACCCACATGTTGCCCTCGGGCCAAAAAGTTTGCCCACACCTGGTCTAGGAGACTTCCGGAAGGGCTTCATCCTCTGTAGGTAAAAGACTAGGGCCGTACAGACATTGAGGGAATGAAGCTACTGCTCCTCATCTGAGGTGTGCCGTTTGGGAAAGAAGGTTGGCAAATATATGCACGGGCAGCGAGTTGTATGGGCCCATGGTGCCTGGTCTCCTGCAAATTCAGGGCCTAGGGGCCCAGCTCTCCCAATGTTTGGGGCGGGGTCACCACCTGGCCCCGCCTGCCCCTTCCCCCGAGTGTCCATGCCTGTCCTGGGCAGCAGGCAGCTACCCCCAGCAGCTCTGCGCTGCGCTCCCTCACTGGCCACTGCCGGCTACAAGGGAGCGGCGGCAGGGGCAGGCTGAGGCGCCTGCTGCGTCTGCAGAGGGAGGAAGGAGGCGCATGGCAGTCCCTCCTCTCCCCACAGGCAACTCCAAGTTGACCCCCTGAGGGAGGGGGCAGGCTTATCCTTGCTGGACCTCCGGAGCAGCAGCCTGGTGGGGCTTAGGTGAGTGTCGTGCCAGGGAGGAGCCTCCCATTTCCCCGGAGCTCACTGGTGCCAGAGGGGAGAGGGCTGGGGGAAGTTCTCCTCTCTGGCCCCTCACCCCAGCCCCAGACTAGCCTGCCTGCTGCACCCCAAACTCCTCATCCCCTGCCCAGCCTCATGCCATGCACCCCAACCCTCTGTCCCAGCCCAAGCCCACACCCAGCACCCAAACCCCCCTCCCGTACCCAGAACCTCAAACCTCCTCCCGCACCTCAACCCCCATCCCAGTCCAGAGTCCACACCTAGCACCCAAACTCCCTCCCTGAGGTCGCACTCCTCCCGCACCCAAACTCCCTCCCAGAGCCTGCACCCCAAGACCCCTCCTGCACCCCAACCCTCTGTCCCAGCCCAGAGCCCACACCCAGCACCCCAACCCCCCTCCCGCACCCAGAACCTCAAACCTCCTCCCGCACCTCAACCCCCATCCCAGGCCAGAGCCTGCACCCAGCACCCAAACTCCATCCCAGAGCCCGCACCCCTCCCGCACCCAAACTCCCTCCCATAGCCTTAGGCAGGTGTGGGGAGAGGGGCGGGACATGGACCCATTCTGGGCACCACCAAAAATTATACAAACCTGCCACCCCTGAATGTATGGGTTGGTTGAGGAGGTAGTGAAAACCACTTTTGGTAGAAATTTGGGATGGAAGCGCAGTGAAACTTTATCCTTATGAAATGTGGCGAAAGGGAGGGTGCCATCATGGCTCCAAGTTCACCAACCCTCCTTGAAGAGGTGATAGCCATTAGGAAGGCGACCTTCATGGAAAGATGAGAAAGGGAGCAGAAGGCCATGGGTTCAAAGGAAGAATTCACTAATGACGTAAGGACTAAGCTGAGGTCCCACTGAGGAACGATAGGTTGGATGGACGGGTATTTACAGACAAGATCATTCCAGAACTGGGCAGCCAAAGGGAGGGTAAAAACTTAATGACCCTCCACTGGACGGTGGAAAGCACTAATAGCTGCTGCATTCACCCTGATGGAGCTGAGAGCAAGTCCTGATGCCTTCAGATAGAGGAAATAGTCCAACAGCATCTGGATGCCAACAGTCTCGGGGGTAAGATCTTTCTGTTGGGCCCAAGAGGCAAAACACACCCACTTACCTTAGTAGGATCATCTTGTGGAGTCCTTCCTGCTATTGGAGAGGACCTCTCATACTGCTGTCGAATATTCTCGTACTAATGGAAGTGTTCATCCAAAAACCAGGTTGTCAGATGAAGCGTCTGTGGATGAGGGATCTGAGTCTGCCATTGTGTTGTGTGAGCAGTTCTGGGAACTTTGGGAGTAGGAGTGAAGGATGTTTCGACATGCAGAGAAGCAGAGGAAAACAGAACTGGCGAGACCAGAATGCAACAATCAGGATGACCATCGCCCTCTCTCATGGGAGTTTGTGAAGGATGCGTGACATGAATGGTAGAGGAGGAAAGGCATAGTTGACCTGGTCCGACCAGTCAAAGACCACGGGGTCATCCTGCGAATGGGCACCAAGTCCTCCCCTTGAGCCATACTGAATGCACTTGGTGTTGGTGTGAGATGTAAAGAGGTCCCTGATCAGAGTTCACCATGGACCAAAAATGTCTGTGATTACCATGTGATCGGTTGCAAAGTTCCTGCTGAGAACATCGGCCATACTGTCCTTGGTCCCAGACAGGTAGGCCACCAACAAGAAGATACAGTTTTCAAGCACCATTTCCAAAGATGGAGAGCTTTCGCACACAGTGCTGGGGACCTTGTGCCTCCTTTCTTGTTTACGTAGTAAACCATAGTGGTGTTCTCCAACATGACAAGCTAGTCTGCTGAGCAACTCCTGAAATTGATGATAGATGACGCAGCTGCATCCAGGGATGACGAGGGGAACCTCTCCAGATTCGCTGGTACTGCCGGAGCCAGGCTGACCAGTGCATCATCCAGCCCCGGTTCCGAACGTCTACTTGACAAAGGGCAGGGTGGTGAGACAGGGAAGCGAGATGGTTCTGAAGGCGAATATTGGGGCCACGAGCTCCAATACGGCCAACCTGGTTGATCCTGCTGTTCCTGCAGCTGTACCAGTGGCTCCTGGGATGAGGCAAAGGAGGGTACTGCCACAATGCCGTCAGAATGCTCTGGTAAGCATGCCTTTGGAATGGAAGCAGCGGACTCTGCATAGTGTCCGAATCCTCAGACTCAGAGGAACCTGTACAAACGGGGTGCCGACAGGACTGATGGAACAGGGTGTGCTGTAGGAACATGACCAGAGGGCAACAGATCCAACACAGGAGAGGGAGCTCGCTTAGCAGGTGAATGGACTGGAACATGTGGAAACCTCATCCAATCCAGGGCAAACTGTTCATGAGGCCTGGGAGCACGTCCGATTATCCCCTGTGTTAACAACACCCAGTCCATGGATGGACCCAGGGCTGGGAAGGGGGTCTGCCTCAATGCCAACAATTCATGCTGTGCCAGCGGAGCCAATGTAGGAGGGGTGCATGGTTCGGGGACCAACAGATCCAGTGAACAATGAGACTTCTTCTCACTCTTGTGGGCCTTGGGATGTGCTCCTCTTCTGACATGGATGGTACAGCCTCTTTCTTGGATCTGGAGGAAGACTTACTGCCATGCTTATGCACATGCTTCCATGTTTCACAGCGAGGCCCAGGCGTGAGGTCTATAGCGCTGGCACCAGTGGATCCCTGACTCCGCAGTAGGAGGCGCACTCCTGGTCTGCTCAGGCCAATGTACAGGAGGGGTTCCCCGGCCATGATCTGACTATGGCCTCATGGCTACATCCATGAGGTGAATCTTAAGGCACAGGGTCTGGTCTTCCCGGGTACAGGCAGGAAAGGAGAGGCAGATACTGCACCTGGACGCAATGTGGGTGAGTGGTGGAGAATTCTCCCAACCTCCAAAATAGCTGTACAGCTAGTGGGATGCTCATGGGAGCTCAGAGCCAATTTTCAGGCAATGACGTTGTAATTTTGTTTTCCAGATGGCAGTTCTTGTCTAGTATTTGAGCTCTAGTAAACTACTCAACAGAGTTGGAACAGAGCTATGGAAGTGCCCACTGGAGAGAGCAGAGGAAAGAAAAAACACTACTGTAGAGAACCATGCTACTGTACACAGTATTAAAAAGGGCACAGTGTGTTAAGTCATCTCTTTATTAAATCCCTGACTAATTAAACAATCTTCTTGTCAAAGGGGATAGTCATTGTTTGTGTGACTAGGTCTCTGTAAATATAATGAGATAATCTGCCTTTCTCCCTTTTCTCCAATGCCTCTAAACAGCTGGGTGATGCGCCCCATGCCCTACAGGAAGCCTCCACTCATCTGTCATTCTTCTCTGTCCAGCAGATCACCGCTGCTCCAAGCAGCATCAGAAGCCAAGCTGAAGACAATAACGCCTCAGATACACATGCAATCAATCTGTTACCAAGCCACTAAAGAGTTCCTCAGTCTTTGAATAGCTGAGAGAACAATTAGAAAGAAAGAAAGATGTGGTTCCTGTAGGGGAAGACAACAAAGGCTGCGTTGATCTACAAATTGCAAGGGAGAGTGCCGAAATACAAGCATTTCCATTAAACACTTTTGACTTCACCATCAAGTAGGAAAGAAGTTTAAAATGATAAAAGCAAAAGCCTTTATATAAGATGGCACCAGGCTGGCTCACTGTTCCACCTGCATGACTGTCTGTTACATTATAGGTCACTAGCCAACAGTTAAAGACTTAAAGAGCCACATTTTCAAAGATGATCTCCAATTCTGGGAGCCCAGTGTCAGCATCACAAGCTTGATTTTCAGAGGCGTTACATATCCACAATTCCAATTAGCTTCCCCAGGAACTGTGGGTATCCAACACCACTGAAAAACAGGACCCAACAGGACCCATTTTACATTACTCAAAATTACAGATCAGTTTTGGAAATGTAAGCCTTTTTAAACCAAAGTACTTTCTTGCAGCCTGAAAGTTTAAAGATTTGTCAACATGCACTTCATACCACATTGCTTAAATATGGCAGAGTACCTCCCTCTTCAGCAAATCCTGTGAAAATTCTGCCTTTGGTTACTCCTGCTGAGGGAATCCACTGACTTCCAGCTGTCACAGTTCAATTATCATTGTTTTATTATAGAAATAATAATGTTAATAGCCATTAGTTTTCCTAGTTAACAATGTCTTTCATGGGAGTTTCTGTTTGTCTATTGCACTATACCAAGATAGTAACATAAAGAGCAAGATAGGTTAAAAGTTTTGTGTAAGAAACTTAAATATACAAGTATTTAGAATTTGAAAATCCAAACTTGGTATTCCAAAAATAAAATGACATCACTTTTAAAATATGCAGCCTTTGGACAATTATTACATCCAGAGTCTTGGGGATTGAGAGTCTGGGATTCAAAACAGGAATGGACAGCCCGCTTTTGAATACCAGACTCTCATTCCCAAGGCTCCAGAGGTAGGAATTGTGCAAAGGCTGCATATTTCTTTCTTAAAGCTAACTTCTAATCACCCCTTGCTGGCTGCAGCAGAGCTCACAAGAGAGTAGTATTGATGACAACATATGTCTCTGCAATCAGAACAATTTCATATGAAACCAGAAGATACATCAAATCCCATGTCTTCAGGTTTTATTACAGCAAAAGAGCCAAAACTTCTGTGTGAGAAGTAAACAGAGAGCGAGGGGGAGATCAATTAGTACGTGAAGAGATGATCAAAACACCCTGGAGTAAGCAAAACAAAAATGATCCATGAGGCTCTACAGACTATTAAGCTGGGCAACATACTACAAGCAGGTCACTGATAAGGTCTGATCTAGTGTTTATGTGGGATACAAGGGAGATTAAATGATAAAGACCAAAGGAGGCACAATAGATACATAAAATCCCTCACTAGCATTCCAGGAAATATCAAAAACAGACTTAGAAGCTAAGACCTCATCTACACTTACAATTTAGATGAACACAACTACATTGCTCAAGCATATGTGCCATAGCTATGCCAACCTAAACCCTGGTGTAGATGCAACTAGGTCAATGGAAGAGTGCTTTCATCAACCTAGCTACTGCCACTTGGGGAGGTGGATAACTGACAACAACTGAAAAACCCCTTCTGTCCCTGTAGGAAGTGTCTACAATATAGTGCTACGGTGCGGTAGCTGTACCACTGTAGTGCCCATAGTGTTGTCATGGCCTAAGAAGCTGGAAGAGAAAGGTTTAGTGCAAGTAAGCAGTTAATTCTTTCTGCACCTGAGCAGCTCTATCCTCATGACAGACAAGTTTCAAAGAGCCACCCCTGTACTCTGCCAAGCAAACTAAGCACCTGTTTTATCTCCAGAGGCTGAGTTTGTGACTAGAACACTAATCTGAAGAGTAAGGCAATAGAGTGAGAAAACCTTATCCTGCAATAGACCCACTGATACCAATATACCACCAGAAGGACAAGTCAGAGCTATCCAAGCCACGTGACAGTTAGGATTCTGTGACACAGAGCCCCATTTGTGGTTCACTACTCTGTATCAGCAACTCTTTGTCCGACCAGGCTGGTCGTCAGACAGAGACAATTAAGGTATATTTACTTAAAAAGTAAACAAAGCCATCAACCTAGTGAGTGGGGGAGAAAGTCTGTGACACATTGGCGATCAATATCATTGTAAAATGTATTCATTAGCACTATATGAGGAATTATGAATACTCACTGATATTATGCTTAAAGTCTGTGACCAAACACATGCAGAAGCAGGTTTTCCCCCAGACAGGAGGAAAGAAAACTATCTACCTGTCTCCAATGTAAAATAAGCATTTTGGAATCAAAACAATGGAAGCCCAATTTACATACAAATCAGCAGGGGGATGGAAACTCCACAGGAAGAAAAACAGCATGAGGTCCTCCTGCATCTTGAAACAGGGTCAATGAACTCAGAGAAATAAGGGGAAAGAAAGAGCCATGTTGTATATTTCACATTGGGAGACAATAGAAACCAGCCCCTGTACTTTTGTCGAAGGTACTGACTGAGAGAAAGTCAGCCATGGCTGAAGAATAAAGATTGGTAAGCGAGATCCTAGTTTTCTGTGATAAAAAAAAAAAAAAAAAACCCACAAAATTCTGCATTTTCCCCCCAGTTAAAATGAAATGCTGAACTTTAGTTTCCCTGGCCACGATATATATAGGTATCAGTTGAAAACAATGTTTTACTGATATAATTACAATTTTTAAGCTGACAGCCAGAGCCCCATCCATTCTCCTGATTATCCAAATTTTTGATGATCTGATCTGACCCCATTCCCAATTAGATTGGATAACTGAGGTTCCACTGTATATGTTTTTATTTTTTCACAAAATGTAAAAACTAAAGAGTCTCTGTAAAAACGCAAATTCTGCATTTTTCCATGACAGATTTCTAGGATCCCTGTTGGTAAGAAATCTACCTTGAACAAAGACTGTAGCTTGTTAAGATAGATCTTGGCCATTAGAAAGCCTATTTTAACTTTTATTTGTCAGTAACCATTTTTATCTTTATCCCTTGTACTTGAACTCACTTAAAAACTCTCTTTATGTCAATAAACTTATTTTACTTTTAATCTAAACCAACTCAGTGCTGTGTTCCAACTGAAGTGATTGTTAGCTCCAATTAAAGTGATATGTGATGCTTCTGTCTCTTTAAAGGAACAATGAACCTTCTTACTTGTCTGAGTGTTCCTGGTGAGGACTGGACACTTCAGGGCAGACAGATTGGAGAAAACTCGGGACTTGGAGTGTGTTGGAGTCAGCTTGCAAGTAGTGACAAGGTGGAGGCTAGGGTGGGGCTCTTGTGTTATAGGCAGGCTGCTGGGGTCAAGGTGTTGAACCAGGGCTCCACAGCATACAGACACTCAGGTATGTCTACACTACAATTAGACACCCACGGCTGGCTCGTGCCAGCTGACTCTGGCTCATGGGGCTCAGGCTGGGGGGCTGTTTCATTGCTATGTAGACTTATGGGCTTGGGCTGAAGCCCAGGCTTTAGGACCCTGCAAAGTGGGAGGATCCCAGAGCTCAGGCTGCAGTCCGAGCCCAGAAGTCTACACTGTAAGGAAACAGCCGCACATCCTGAGGGCCGGGGACGCAGGGTCTGGAGGCTGTCCGGCAAACCGTGAAGCCGATAGCGCTCGGGCAGCTCATCTCTTACAGAGCTGAGGAATCAGGGAGCAGCAGCAGTCGCCGGAGCCCGCTCTAAGGTAAGCCAGGGATGCTGGCAAAGCTGTAGTATTTTTCCCGGACATGTTTGGCTTTTTGGAAATTCCCCCCGGACGGGGGTTTGATTACCAAAAAGCCAGACATGTCCGGGAAAAAACGGACATATGGTAACCCTAACATGAGTAGGCCCCAAGTGTGTAAAAACAGACAGCGAACAGGCATCTTTTCAGCCACTCAGCCCACTGACAACTAGTAAAAGTCTAATATTTGTGAGGGGAAAAACATTTTCATCGATCACATTTCTTCATGGGACCTTTCCTTCACTATCTGTTATTTACAAGTATCAGATAACTTAATTTCTCCCCCCACATGATCCTTCCTTTATTATTGTATGAATGGTAAATCAAATAAGTGAGCTTTGCATCTTGTTCTTAGGAAGGCAGGAATCATTCTCATTCCAACATGTTCCAGGAATACTCTGTCCCTCACAGTCATGAGTCACACTTTTGGGGCTAAGAGTTCCATAGTTCCAATGAAAAATAGTTGTTGTGAATTGTCATGCTTGTATAGAGGACAGCTATGTTTATATTCCAGTGCAAACAATCCAAAGAGTATAGCACTAGGGTCATATGCTTTCAATGGCCTGCCAGGGTTATTAGACAAGCAGCTGTATTCTGATCCAACTACAGCCTTTTCAGGGCCAATGGCTTCACACATAGATTCAATAAATTGCACGTCCTTACCATCAAATTCAGGAAGTTGTTATTGACAGGTTAAGTCAATAAACCATCACATCAGATCTGAATCATGGGAGCTAGACATGCAAGGAAAGAGGGAGAAAGGGTGACCCTCAGATAACTTTGCTGAATCTTCTGTACAAACAGATATTTTTCAGTAAATATAAAATGTTCAATTTTCTGTTTTCTTTTTACATTGCCCAAATATGCCTTCCACAGAGTAATGCAGATTTCAAATACAAAACTGACTAAGACTACAATGAAAATGATGGCGGGATCACAGAAATCATAAATTAAGCAACAAATTTATCGATGAGGATCATTGGAAATTACTACATACCAATAAGTCCCTATTTCGAGCATGGTTCTCTAGACAAATATAAATCAAAAGCTGAAAGCCAAAGTGATACGTTAGAAACATTTAACTATCATCTATTGCACATAAATATCATTTTGACTATGGCTAAAATTTATGGATTAAATCTGAATTTTTTAAAAATTAGGGAATATATTTTATTAACCATCTGTGCATAACATGCTACCGAGCCTGTTTATGACCATTTTCACATATCTACAATTTTCCAGGATTATCGTTACTATACAAGAACAGTAATATTTGACAATCTCTGTCCTCAGCTATATTTCACATATCGTATAAGCAAACAAGATATTTTTTTAAATGCACTCTCTGATACTCAATATACTTTGGATAGTGTTCTTACATAATTACTGTTTGACACCATCCAGAAATACTCAGAAGACCTTTCATTTGAAACTTGAATCACCAATACAAAAGGTTCACTGAAAAGCGAAACACTAAACCAGAACTTTTAAATAGGCACTGAAATTAGGAAATGAGTTCTATAAATATAGACTATCTGAAAAGTCCGTTGATTATTGATAAATGTAGGACTGCCAATTACAAAATTCACAGTCTCCAAATTGTAGGCATTTGTCTTCCAAAGTTACATCAAAACTCTGATGTATTACTCTGGAATTTAACTCCTTAAGAGGCAAACAGAAATACCCTTAGCTGCAACTTATAAAGAATAACAAAGTGTTTAAAAACCTTATTTCTCAACAAAAATTCTGTAAGAGCCTTATAAAGATGTCAAGTATTTAACTCTCAAGAGATTTAGCGATTGAACAGCAGCTTCTCAATAGTTCAAGTTTGCTTGCTCCCATTTTTTTTACTCTGACATTGTAAAAAGGAACTGTAGCTGAATGGTATCTCTCTTGCATTTCACCCAGTTGAACAGAAATACCCACCAGTAGTAATAATAACTTACCTTATAGTCTGCAACCCATCACGTCTCCAAATCATTTTCCTCCCCAGAATAAATAATCTATTCAGTGGACAATGCAACAGCACTCTACTGAAGATGAATGTCCACTGATGTAAGTGGTGGTGTGGTTCACCAGAGAAGTCACTCTATGCCTAGTCTGGTAAATGTTCTCTTGTACACTGCTACACTCTTAAAACATAAAAGCAGGCATCCAGCCAAACAGCATATTGAGAAAATACCATGGAAAGGTAAAAATAATAATTAATAGTTAAAAGTAATCAGGCTGATTATTAAGACAAATCAAAACATTCTCATTAGGTCCTTCTGACATGTCTAAACTACTGTGAGCACTTTTTCTGCAGACAGAAGTTTTTCACAATGAAAAATTTGAAGTTAAAAACTGACAACAGGCTTGTCTGTCATCCAACAAAGAAATGTTTCCCTCCTCTCAGTAATAATTATTTCCATGTGATGGGCTCCAATGTGGGGGAAAAAAAGGTTTTTGGATGAAGAACGTAAAGGTAGATGAACAGGTAAGGAGCTTGCAGTACTCAAGGAAGATGTATGAATGTTCTCATGGCACTGCTAAAGAATAAATATCCTCAAAATCCACTATACACATAAATAACAAGAGAGTTACATAGCCAAAGGGAACAAAATAATTCTAATAAACTAACCATCATAAAGACATGCCTTATAGGAGATTTTTTTAAGTGTGCATTTGCCCCCTTTCATACCTCACCATTCTTAGCTGATGGAGTAACATAAACACAATATAGCACTTAAAAGCAATCATAAATCTAAACTAAAACGATGTAGAAAAAGATCCAGAATGAATGCCATGTCCTGTGCTCTAAAAATATTGAGCAATTTTGTCAAACGTTTGTAAGCACTGATGCCTTACAGTGCAACAATATTTTAAACTCCTATGCAAATAAGACTTGGTCTACACTACAGACTTATGACAGTATAACTATGTCGCTCAGCTTAGCGACACAGCATATACTGACCAAACTCCTGGTGCAGACAGTACTATGTCAACATAGCTACCACCTCTCAGGGAAGTATAGTACCTAGGCCAACAGGCAAAGCCCACCCATCAGCGTGTGCAGCATCTTCACGAAGTGCGACAGCGGTGCAGCTACATCACTGCAGCTGCGCTTTTGCAGCACTGTATATGTAGACAAGCCCTAATTATAAAAATTCTGAATAAGCATAACGTTACAAAAATAAAGCATAACAGATAATACATGCTATACTAATCTCATAATTTTAATAGCCATGTCCCCATGAGAAAAGACGAGTACACAGCTCTGTTGGAGAGATGGCTCTTGGGAATAGTATATGGCGGAGGTTGGGGGGGATTCTTACACCAATAAAAAAAATCCCATTGACTTCATTGGGCTTGAATTGGGCCCAAGGAAAGCTTAAACTAATGGTGTTTCTTCAAACCACATTTATTTCCACCTCAGCCAAACTGGGAAATAAGTAGAGGAGTTTATTGTCTTAGTAGGGCTACAGCATTAATAATATTTAGCCTTATTTCTCACACTAGTATCTCCCCTATCATCAGTACCTCCCCGCTAGCTCTACTAAACTTTTACTACTTCCTACACCCATGATATGGGAGCAGGGTGAGACTGACTGCCTTCGTAAAAACAAAGTAGAATAATTCGTCTGGAAAACACCTAATACATTCAATTGGAGTTTTTTGTGGGGAAGGGAAAGTTTTCATAGAAGTAACTGCCAGCAAATGAGAATAGGGAGAACATTCCGCCTTTAACAAACATGCTTCCTGAAGTACTGCCAAACAAAATCCCTCTCACCAAGTCTACCTAACACATGGGAGACGATGTATTTAACTGACAGACACTGCATTCTCATTGTCACAACTACACATCATCTAGGGGTTCCACCTCCAAGGCACAGAAAAACCAGTTGACCTGTGGATGGGGCCAGGACCCAGGGCTGGGGGCAACTATGGGGAGGAGTTCAACTCTCAGAAAGTTATGCGAAACTTGGAGGGATTTTGGGGCAGGACTAGGGTGCCACTTCCCTATTGGCTGGCGTCTGCCCCTGGCACATTGCATGCACACAGTGCGAGACTCAGGTGCCGGCCAGGTGGTGACAGAGCACCTTCAGCTGTGACATGCGCAGCCAGTAGTCAACATCACTGCATGCGTGGCCTGTCTCAGACGAAAGCACAAGGCGAGTCAGGGAGCATATGCAGACCAACAGACACTACTTTCAAATTCTCTAGCTCTAGGCGCATGGTAAGCATGCATAACCTTCAGTGGAATACAGTAGGGACCATTACTTGAAGAAGACCCAATCAGGCCAGTCCAAAATGGCCAGGTAGCAACACTAACATCATCCTTGTTTAGGCGAGTAGAGATGTGAAAGGGCATTGGAGTAAAAGACAACTCTGCCAAAGTAAAGTAAGTCCCACAGTTATTATAGGTAGGGCTGGTAACACTGCCTATTATTAAGGTTTCACAACACTTCCCATTACAGGACTCTGTTTTCAGTTGCTATAACTGTCTAGGCTGAATTATCCATGCAGAGTATCAACCTCATGCTGAACTTTTCTGGAAAATTTCAGCCAAAACAGTTCCGCCGTTTCCAAGAACAAGGTGTGGTAAGATGTTGATAGCTGTTTGGCTGCGTGTGTGTGTTCCCTCTGTGTGCTGCCCTGCGCAGACCTCAAGCGAACCACACAATGACCACAAGATCCATTAAGGAACGAAGGCACCCAGCCAGATTTATTGTCGAAGTACAGTACTAGTATCCCGCAGACTAACCGACCACTAATACATGTATGCCCGTAACAATGGACCAGCTCAGTGAATGGTGGAACTTCCCATTCCTCCCTAGGCCAGACGAAGATACTCCCTCTGAGATGCATCTTTATACCTTGATACAAACAAGTTAGTACTGCCCCTCTGACATAGTTAGTTATTGCCCCCTGATGTGGCTAGTTATCACCAATCACCTTGTACATGTTGGTTCAATCAAAACATCTCTCTTATGTACTGTCATCCTGACCTTATTTTTTAGGAGAGGGAGTGTGTTCCTGTTATCCTTGGGGAATGTTTTCGTACCATCCTTGATATTGGGATGTTCTGGTACCACTTGATATCAGTATGTGTTTCCGTGAGTACTCTGTGACTTGCACTTGTTAGGAATGTGTATCTCTGCAATATCAGGCCTGTTCTTGTCAGATTCTGTGAGCATGTCCTGCCTCATACCAGGCCTCTGATACAAGGGCTTATGTCTCAGGCTCTCTTCCTACTGCACAAGGCTAGGGAAAGATATGTTGTTTTGCCTGTGTTAAAAAATCCTCTCTTTGAAAAACACTAAAACTCCCATACTTTGGAGCAGGGACTTGATATGTGGCATGGACGGGGGGAAGGGGTGACCATTGTGTCAGAGATGTATCCTTTGCCATCCTGGTGAAAATCCACCCAGCTCTGGACAAGTTATAAGCCTCTGAAAAATCCCAGTTCACACATACTCAATAGAGACTTCTTAGAATGTAGCAGCTAAAATTTCTGAAGATTTCATCCTCACTGAGCAAGCTCAAAGCAGTCACAGCTCCTACATGTGACAAGACTACATGTGCATCATCCCCACAGGGCCACTGAGCGTACTCCAGCCCAGAGCTATATGGGCAAAGTTGGACTTTCCCAGTAATGGCTGTTCTAGGCCAGGGTGGAGCTAGGCCAGGGGTGGGCAAACTATGGCCTTTGGGCCGCATCCGGCCCATCAGGCCTTTTAATCTGGCCCTCAAGCTCCCGCCAGGGAGCGGGATCAGGGGCTTGCTCCGCCCCAGCGCTCCAGCCAGGGACCAGGGTTGGGGGCTTGCTGCATGGCTCCTGGAAGCAGCGACATGTTCCCCCTCCAGCTCCTACGCATAGGGGCAGCCAGGGGTTTCTCTGCCCGCTGCCCCCACCCCAAGCGCTGCCCCCCGCAGTTCCCATTGACCAGGAATCGAGGCCAATGGCAGCTGCAGGGGCAGCGCCTGAGGACGGGGCAGCGCAGAGTCGCATTGCCGGCGCCACGCCTCCGTGTAGGAGCCATAGGGAGGCATGCTGCTACTTCTGGGAACTGCTTGAGGTAAGCGCCGCCCAAAGCCTGCACCCCTCAGCCAATCCCCGTGTCCCAACTCCCTGCCCAGCCATGATCCCCCTCCCGCCCTCCAAACCCCTCAGTCCCAGCTCAGCGGACAACCTCACCTTCTCCCCATCCCAAACCCAGGTATTGGCTGGCAGAACCAGTTGGCATAGCATTTGTAGGTTTTCTTGGCTACTTCTAACTACCTCTGGCGTTCTTGGTGTATTTGCTGGATGTAGGCCATGAGTTCAGTAACCAAGGGCATTGACAATTCAGAGGGGATCTCTGGATGAGCACGAAGATGGAAAACATAGTTAGCAAAGAAGAGAGTCTGCTTGGTGGAGGCCTGTGGCATTGTTGTAAGCAAACTCAGCATGAGCGACAGCCAATCATCTTGATGATAGTTTAGGAAGCAATATACTGTTCAATTACATAATTGATCCACTCCACTTGTCCATTGGTGCCCTGGTGCTGTTGAGGTTAGGGCCTCGATAGTCAGGTGGCATAGAGATTCTCGCCAGAAGTGAGAAATAAACGGGGATCCTTGGTCAGATACTGTAACCCGGGGTGCCTGTACTGATAAGGCTGCTTGGAGATTAGTTCTGCTGCAGGCCATGATTATGAAAGAACCCCTCCTGTCACTGTAGTGAGCTGTGCCGCTGTAGCTTTTTAAGAGCAGACATAGCCAAAAATGGGGGTTAGCTGGGCTTAGGGATACTTACAAAAGTGGGCCAGGAAAGATTAAGGTGTAATTAAGGCCTTTTATTGTTTTTACCTTTTGCTCTATGTGCTTTGCACCTTTGGGGAATGAATAAATAAAGGCTGTGGTTTGAAGACGTTTTTTGTGTTGCTTTAATCAACTTGCTCGTCACAAGACCCCAAAATGAAAGAGCTTACAAGTGCCAAATGCAGCTGGGTCTGTTGCATTAAACATGGAAGTAGGAAGACTGCAGACCAGAGATGCCATCTAAAAGTGGGTTTCATCCGAAGTGAGGTGCAGGAAGCCAGGCCTATCACCGAACGGGTGCATTCAAGAAGGGCTATATGGGGGTCTAAAACTGCAGGTCACTCAGTAATCATGACACCAGCATACCCTACCAGCCATCTGGCCTGCTAAACCCAGGGTTGTGAGTTCAATCCTTGAGGGGGCCATTTAGGATCTGGGGCAAAAATTGGGGATTGGTCCTGCTTTGAGTTGGGGGTTAGACTAGATGACCTCCTGAGGTCCCTTCCAACCCTGATATTCTATGATCTGTTGAGATATTATTTGAAACAAAAATATCAGCAATCTAGTTAAACCTACATAAATATAATTGTTCTCATAAAGGAAAGGTTTCTTAACTGTTTAATGTCTTCTCAGTTTAAATTAGGCTGTCATTATATCCAGTTCCTAAATAAAGTTACCTAGAGGTAAAGTAATCTTGGTTCAGAGCTCAGTTCTTTTTCTATTATTATTTGACCGAGTCTTTAATTATACTGTTTTGTTGCATGCCGTCTTGGAGCGTCATCTTTAATCTCCTTCAGCATCTTAATGTTTCCTCATTAAATATTTGTAAATGTTTTAATCAGCCAGAAAGGTCGATTGGGCCTTGGCCTTTGCTGGATACTAAATACTCTCCCAGAGTAGAAGTGATGTCAAAGTAAGAACAAGAAAAGGTGGTAGAGCAATGCTGACACTAGGAAGAGTGACAGGAGTGACTACTAAAAATAGCTGCCACCACATGGTGGTTTCCATTTTAAGGATTCGCAAATCCAAGATCTGATTTGCAGGAATACGAATGAGAAATTGCCACACTGATGTATAAATGAGATCCGGAGCAAATATTATTCACAGCTACATTAAAAAAATTGAAAAATATAAATAGATCTTCTACCCTTCTTAAAACCAAGATTTTAAAAGTAGTCAATTTTTTGATTTACAAGAGTTTGCCTAGCAACTTTTATCTAAAAGGGAATTTCTAGGAATTCCCGACAAAGAAGTTGTTTGAACAACTAATTTGTGCAATTAGTGCACAAATGCTTATTTCTCACGCACAGCTTTATACAGAGGGTGGAGTCTACAGTGTATCTATATGCTTCTGAAATTCATAAGCTACAAATTAAAGAAACACACCAGGAGCTAAAATGAGTTTCCAAGAAAAAAAAACAGCTGGTGAAGAAACAAAAGCCAAAAATTCTTCCTGGCTGCTTGCTTGCCGACCCCCCCCCCCTTTTTTTTTTCCCTTCAATTTAACTTAAAACAAAATGAAAAAAATCTGTTTGGAACCCAACACGTCTCTAACTAAAAATGTGGTGTCTAGCCTAAAAACAGAGGCTGTTGGACATCATGCCAATATGAACAGGATTCCCATAGACCTGCTGTTTCTCAAGCCCTTAATGTGGTTCAACTCAGACAAGTGGTTTTAGGATTCCCAGTTAAAAATCTGCAATTTACATCTGCAATTCATTAGAGTTTCTTAATTTTTTTTTTAATTTGTTCAACCAATGCCATGCAATCCAGTAATAATCAATTACTGATCCTGCAGGAGTCCCCACTTCCACTTCTTAAGAAGAGATCCCTTGGCACTGGTAATCAAGATGTGCATTTCATCAGCACTGGTTTGCCAGAATTAACAAACATTATCTGATAAAAGTAATGAAAATGCTTGGCAACCCAGGATACATAATTACGAGAGACAGTCTAGGAATGGCAGGGACAGAACTTCTAGCTTTGTGTGTAGTACAAATCATTTCACCCATTTCCTACAAGACTCTAGTCACATTACATTTAGGGGGAGCTCTTATGTTAAGAAGGTTATACAATTATCTGTTTCGAAGCGAGGTGGCTTAGAACCAGTGGTTTTAATGTTATTTAAAAGAAAATGTGAAATTTTCATCTAACTGCTGGGAAGAAATTGCTGTGTTGGAAACAGCAGTGGGGCAAAACTTTCATCGAAATGTGCCAAAAATCAGGCACTCAAATGTCAGTGTTCCTGGCTGCTGCACATCTAATCAGCTGGATGCAGTGCTAAGAACTAACCCCAGTCTTGCTAGCAAATCTCAAAAATTGTTTTGTGGGAGCAGGATAGGGTTTAATATTTAGTTCTTATAAAATACATTACATGATCAAAGTGCTGTAGCAAACAGATAAATAATTATTAATGTTCCTGCCCCATTAACCATTTCAATCTTCCATTGTAATGGGAACCACATATAAAACATTGTGAGAGTTAAACGTATGCCTTGCAAATTATAGATCTAAAAGCAAAAGTCCCCCAAACACATTTTTATAGTGCTTATCCGCTTAGCATCCAAGTGACTCAGAAGGAAATCCTATCATGTGGTATATAATGTGTCTTTATTGCCATGTCCATCCTGTGTAGACAGTAAGGTCCTTGGGGAAGAGACCATGTCCTCCTCCATATTTTGTCTAGTGCCACTGTTTCGGTTAAATAAATTGTCCTAAAACTCATAACTAAAATACATTTGGAGATGGTGTAAATGGTCCCAATAGTCAGAAAGAACAAGCTATTCTTGGTTTCAGAGGAGCAGATATTCCCTCCCCTTTGTCCCAATTTAGATTAAGTTGTACATTTATGAGGAATTTTTTAAAAATTCCTTACATTGATCATGCTGCCATCACTCTTCCCTAGCGAGCTTCACTGTCCCGGCACACAATATAATCCCAATATGAATTCCAGCAATGGGGCACAGTAAGCTCTACAGGGCAGGGATTGTGTTTTCTTATACATCCATATAGCACTTAACCTATTTAGGTCTCTACTATAATATACTATATGACATCGGAGTATCTAGATACCTCTCATGTCCTTGACCCTTGACAATCTGGCTATAGACCTAATTTTGGTACAGAGGCTGCACTGTTTGTGATGTCAAATGATCTCCTACTGACAATGGATCAAGTTCCAGTGTCCTTGCTATCATCATTACATTTATCAGCTGCCTTTGATACCACCAGTCATTAGTGTTGCTGACTCATCTATGGACCATGGATCATACTGCCCCCCAGTGTCTTGGTTCTTTCCTCTTGGAAAGATCATGAGTAGCTGTGAGCAACTGCTCTTCTTCCCTGAAGGGTCTCCAATCCAATATACTATTCTGTCACTCCTTCTGTTCCAAATATATATGGGGCCGCTAGGAGGGTTAATAAGGAGACATGGGATGTACTGATTTCTGTCGGTTGAACACACACAACTGTATGTGTCTAATTCTCAAACCTGGAGAACAATGCAGTTCAGCACTTCCACCAGTTAAGACTGAGGCATGATTGAGAGCAAGCTGCCTGAAGCTCAGCTCAGCAAGACTGAGGTGAGGACAACAGGTTGGAGGAAACAGTCAGAGGAGATGATGGCAGTAACGTCAGCCCCTTTAATTGAGCCACTGTTTCTCCACTGGTCATGAAAATTCTCTATTTAGGGATGATTTTAAATGGAATGGATCAGGAATTTTCTGTCTGAATGATTTTCTAATAGAAAATGCAGTTTCTTAAAAAAACTGATGCCCCATCCTCCCTAGCTAGACTACACCTACCATGATACACCCAGAATCATAGGATTCCCCTGATGCACCATGCAACTCAGTCAGCAGTGTGGAAAATGTAGTCTTCCAGGGAGGCCAGCCCACAGGAGAGAAAGGGGGAGATGATGGGCTTTACAACGGGGGCTCAAACTACAACTCCCATAAGGAAGAGAAATGCTGCTTAATGCTGATTTGCCCTGAAATGAATTTTTGGCCAATTCAACAAAACAAAACATTTTGATTTTAGGAATATTGAAATGTTTCATTTCGATTGAAAATGCTGAAATGTATTGACATTTCTGAATCAAAAACTTTTCAAATTTCTGTTCTGTGAAAAATCTCAGAATTTCATCTTTTCATCCTATTTCAGGACAAACACAAATGCTGAAATGTCAGTAATTCCCCCAAGATGGAAATTCCAAATTTCACTCAGTTCTAATTTTAAATAAAAACATAAGAATGGCCCAGCTAGCCCAGTATCCTGTTTTCCAACAGTGGCTCATGCCAGATGCTACAGAGGGAATGAATAGCACAGGGCAATTTTGAGTGATCCATTCCTTGTTCTCCAGTCCCAGGTCTGTCAGTCAGAAGCTTAGGGGCACCCAGAGCATGGCATTGCAACCTTGACCATCATTGCTAATAGCCATAGATGCACCTATTATCCTTGAACTTATCATAGTATCATAGAATATTAGGGTTGGAAGAGACCTCAGGAGGTCATCTAGTCCAATCCCTTGCTCAAATTATCTAATTCTTTTTTTCTGAACCAAGTTATAAAACCAGACTGCTGTTAGATGATCATATTAAAGCAGTAACCATACCAGCTTTTTCTAGCTGTATCTGATGAGAAGGATGTGACCTTTTCTTTTGTATGTCTCCCTTGTATGTCTTCCCCATATCATAGTCACTTCAAGATTATTTGATACACTATTATTTGACACACTACTGCAATACACTCTATATGAGGCTATACCTTAAAACTACTGGGAGACTGAAGCTGGTGCAGACTGCAGAACCTTGCTTATTGTGCAGGACATAACACGGGGAGTACATGGCACCAGTGCTGAGATCTGCACTGGCTGCTACTGGTCTCCAGGCGGAGTTTAAACGGTTGGTTATGACTTATAAAACTCTACATTGCCTGGAGATCACCTATTTGAGGGATCACTTCTCTTCCTAACATACTGCCACAGCTGCAGTCAGCGGAGATGCTCAATTTGGATGCCCTTATTATAGAAGATTATAGAAGCCCTCATGGAGGGCTCTGGGATTGTGGAATCCCCCCCTCGAGCCCAACACATGCACACACACACGCGCGCGTGCATACTGACTTCCTGGGCATGATGCAAAAGGCATTTATTTGACAGGGTTTGGGGTGGGAAGAGACAAATAGAAGATATGATCCAAGGGGATTAAAGGCATGTTTTGTAGGCTTTCAACTATTTGCTGACTGAGTTTAATTTATTATATAGAGATGATTATTTAATGCTCCTGGGTGATTATGTGCATGTAATGTTAAACTGTTAGGACACATACAGCAATTTGTGTGATTGCTTTTAAGATCGCTGCTTGTCTAGAGCTAAAATAAAAGTGTTAGGTGCCACAAGGGGAATTAGGTAGGGTGTCCTGGAAATTCTACTTAGAATCATAGAAGATATGGATTGGAAGAGACCTCAGGAGGTCGTCTAGCCAACCAGATGAACCCCAACTAAATCATCCCAGCCAGGGCTTCGTCAAGCTGGGCCTTAAAAACCTCTGAAGATGGAGATTCCACTACTTCCCTAGTACTTTACCACTCTCCTAGTGAAATAGTTTTTCCTAATATCTAATATCCAACCTAGACCTCCCCCACTGCAACTTGAGACCACTGATCTTTGTTCTGTCATCTGCTACCATGGAGAACAGCCGAGCTCCATCATCTTTGGAACCCTCCCCACCCATGTACTTGAAGGCTGCTATCAAATCCCCCCCGACTCTTCTCTTCTGCAGACTAAATAACCCCAGTTCCCTCAGCCTCTCCTCATAAGTTATGTGCCCCAGTCCCCTAATTATTTTCGTTGCCCTCTGCTGGACTCTCTCCAATTTTGTCACAATAAAATGCCCCCCACCCCATGGGAACAAAATAAGGAACAAAACTGCAGCCCAAGGCCAACGCACACAAACAAGCTCTCTGCAGCCAAACAGACAGAAGCCTGTATCTCAACCCCTGCCAGCCGTAAAAAAAAAAAAGAACTAAGCCAGACAGAACTAAAGAAATGGCAAAACCAGTAAAATTGCAAAAGCCAGTGAGTTGAAAAACAACAGTCTCGCGACCCTGAAACCGCTGTGTTTTGGGGAAGCTAAGGGAGCTGCGGAAGACCGGTTTGGACTGGTACCAAAAGCATGGGGGGCGAAGGTCCTTGAACAAAAACGCCCCGGAAGAACCCAGGGCTTAAAACCTCCGAAGAGCTGAAGCAAGTCAGAGCTAATGTACTCAATGCTTTTTTTGCCTCTGTCTTCACGAACAGGGTCAGCTCCCTGACTACTGCACTGGGCAGCGCAGCATGGGGAGGAGGTGACCAGCCCTCTGTGGAGAGAGAAGTGGTTCAGGACTATTTAGAAAAACTGGACGAGCACAAGTCCATGGGGCCGGATGCGCTGCATCCGAGGGTGCTAAAGGAGTTGGCGGATGTGATTGCAGACCATTGGCCATTATCTTTGAAAACTCATGGCGATTGGGGGAGGTCAGGGATGACTGGAAAAAGGCTAATGTAGTGCCCATCTTCAAAAAAGGGAAGGAGCAGGATCCGGGGAACTACAGGCCAGTCAGCCTCACCTCAGTCCCTGGAAAAACCATGGAGCAAGGCCTCAAGGAATCAATTCTGAAGCACTTAGAGGAGAGGAAAGTGATCAGGAACAGTCAGCATGGATTCACCAAGGGCAAGTCATGCCTAACTAACCTATATGCCTTCTATGACGAGATAACTGGCTCTGTGGATGAGGGAAAAGCAGTGGACGTGTTATTCCTTGACTTTAGCAAAGCTTCTGATATGGTCTCCCACAGTATTCTTTCCGGCAAGTTAAAGACGTATGGGCTGGATGAATGGACTATAAGGTGGACAGATAGCTGACTAGATCGTCGGGCTCAACGGGTAGTGATCAATGGCGCTGTGTTTAGTTGGCAGCTGGTATCAAGCAGACTGCCCCAAGGGTCGGTCCTGGGGCCAATTTTGTTCAGTTTCTTCATTAATGATCTGGAGGATGGCGTGGACTACACCCTCAGCAAGTCTGCAGATGACACTAACCTGGGAGGAGTGGTACATATGCTGGAGGGTAAGATACAGAGGGACCTAGACATCTGATGCCAAAAGAAATCTGATGAGGTTCAACAAGGACAAGTGCAGAGTCCTGCACTTAGGATGGAAGAATACTTCTTTAACTTGCTGGCAACACCACTGTGGGAGACAGTATCAAAAGCTTTGCTAAAGTCAAGGTATATCATGTCCACTGCTTTCCCCATATCCACAGAGCCAGTTATCTCATCATAGAAGGCAATCAGGTTGGTCAGGCATGACTTGCCCTTAGTGAATCCATGTTGATTGTTCCTGACCACCTTCCTCTCCTCCAAGTGCTTCAAAATGGATTCCCTGAGGACCTGCTCCGTGATTTTTCCAGGGACTGATGTGAGGCTGTTCCCCAGATTCTGTAGTTCTCCAGATTCTCCATCTTCCCTTTTTTAAAGATGGGCACTATATATGCCTTTTTCCAATTGTCCGGGACCTCCCCTGATCGCTACGAGTTTTCAAAGATAGTGGCCAATGGCTCTGCTACACCTCCCCCTAGAGATTTCCTGGGACACCTACTTAACTTCGAAAGCTCATTCTTGTCTGGCCCATTGTTTCTAATAGTCCTTTGAAGCTCATAACATTGCTCAGGGTTTACATTAGTCATGTCTCCCCTCCACAGACATTACATACAATCCCACAATAATACATAAACATTTGCATTTTTAATACAATGAACTCCTAAGATACTTAAACTTAATTCAATAAGATCTGCCCAGGATATTGCAGTAAATGGCCATATCTGTCACACATCCCATATATTTAAATGTCTGGAAGCTGGTGGGCTATCCTTGTCTATGGAGGGCACCGGATTCTCTAATTTGGTCCCCTTTTGGGTGGACCAGAGCCATGGTCTGTGGCACTTTAGGGCACAGTGAAAGGTTCATCTTTATGAAAATAGATGTTTGTTTATTTTTTTGGAACCTTCCTTTACTTTCCTCCGGCTTCTGAAATAGAAAAGAAACTGTAATGCTTTTTTTAAATCACAATGATCCCTCCTGGCCTTAGAATCTATACATCTATGAACATTTTGTACAGGTGCCTTGAGACATATAAGTGAGCACATGTAAAACACAATTTAGTGACAAATAAATAGATGTTGCTGCTAGCTTTGCCAAATTGTATGCACAGTTCTGAACTGGCAAATTAACCTGGCTTTCTGACTGAATTAAATTTGAACCTGGGTAGCTCTCCAAACTGTTGGTGTGCATTCTCAATCACACAGATGTTTGGCTCAGGAGAAGGTTATCTTTATTTCCAATGAAAGTTTCCGTGGCTCAGAGGTTGGCTGAGAAGCAGGAGTGCAGAAAGTCAGGTATGGTGCAGGTTGCAGTCACTAAAGAACTCTCTCCCCATCCCCCACAACGTTAATTTTAGCACTAGTTATTTAACAGATGGAGAAGGTTCAGTTGTTGATAGGATGCTAACTATCATCAACCATTTTATCGTAGCAGCTATCACTAACAGCATTACTCTCTAGGACATCTGCTCCAGTCAAGGAAGAGAACGGTGAAAGCGTTTTGGATAGCATTAGTACAAAGATGGCACAGCTGTTGAGCCTCTGTATATCTTTTTATTCTTCCTTTTAAACCATTACCAAAAAGTCTGGAAAAGAGCCTTCAGCCTCTGATGTTGAGGCACATGCTGGTGCAGATTCCTCTAAAATGAATGCTTGTGTTTCTAAAAGAGGTAATAAATGTCAAATGAATAAGGGAGCAAGTGGTCCCCATGCCACCAATATGGATAGTCATTTAAATACTTTCTAATTAAGAGAACAATGGAAGCAAGTTTCTGGGAAGGACTTAGGGGAGCGAAACACTCTTAACCTCCCTCAGCTGTTTGGCCAAGGGCTCTCCAGAGAATTCTACAGAGTAGTGGGCAATGAGATAAATAGATTATCAGAGGAAGCTGCATAAACATGTGCCTGTTGCACCCAGCAATACGGATAGGGAAGGAATAAACATTTCTGAAGCCCTGTGAATAAAGAATCATAGAAAGACCTTATTCCAAAATTTCCGCCATCTCAGGAACTCAAGAATATTTTTAATCTTCTGCAACCAAGGGTTAAGAAAGCAGGATTTTGTTCTCCATATTATTATGTAGGAAAGCTGCATTATATAAAACTACTCTTGAGGGAAATCTGCACCCCAAGATTAAAAATTTTGCACACAGTATTTTAAAATTCTGCATATTTTATTTGTCAAAAATATCATCACATCAGTTTCAATTATTTTGATAATTTATGTCAAAATACCTGTCAGAAAGTATATCTGTAACAATACAGTCAACAAAAAAGATTCTCTGCAGCACCAATTCTTCAGGGAAACATGAAATTTTGCACAGAACATTAATTCTACATAAATTCTGTATTGCACAATGGTGCAGAATTCCCTCAGGAGTACAAAACAGACTTGGTAACTTAAGTGTTGGCTAGGTAGCTATCGTATACTTTCACTTGACTTAAAAAGGGCACTACCAAACTTTTAATAAAATGTTTACTGCTCCAATACTGCTTTATGGTTACAATGCAGCAAAACATTTGCTTAATTTTCAACTTATTAAATCAAACTTGATGTCAATGTTGAGGTTAAGCACATGCTGAAGTCCTTTGCTACTTCAAGGCCCAAATATAGATAATATTCTCCATTAGAAAACTATTTTCACTTGGTCAAAGTTGGGGTCCAAAGAACATATCTGAGTTGACTTATCTTTTGAGAGTAGACCTGGCCTAAATGTTTTTCTCTGTTGCTTTAATGTGGTAATTACATTTTTTTTTAAATCTCTCTTCTCATTTCCACCCCAGATGTATGCTGTATAACCTTTGACAAAGGAAATGGGTAGAACTGTTGTGCTTACAAAGAGTCTGGATGTTTCTTTAACCTGAAGCAATATAGCTGGATATATCTGCTGAAAACCAGCCTCACCTGCCACAGTAGGGAAGAGTTAAGAAGAATTGCATTAATTTTGTTACTACGCAGAGGGATGAAATAAAGATGCATTAAACCTCCCTTCCAACCCCAAAGATGTTAAGAAAGATCTGCAGTTCTCATCATTCATAAACTTTCTATATATTTATTTACAAGCTCTCCATGAGACAATGAAACATTATTCTGTGACTGCCACAAAAATTCTCCAATTAAGAAAAAATATGTACATGTAAAATCAGATTAATTTAGTCTTTGCATGGATAAAGTCCCTTCCATTCTCTGTAGCAAGAGAGAAATGTATTTGCTTTTTTAAAACACATTTCAGTGGCATTTAGATGCATAGTGGTCTCTGATTGGTAAGAAAATAATTGGTGGCACAAGTTGTATTTTACAGCTGTGGGTTTTGGTGGGAGGAGGGCAGAAGAGAAGTGGAAAATGTTTGCCTTGCATTCCCCTTTTGACCATAGGTTTTCTGACAAGTGCTTTAGGGCACATGGCAGCCAGAAATTGGCTCCTTGATTGTAAATCCCCAACAGCTCATTGGGAAAACTGCTATAACAATTGTACAGGAAATAGAAAACAATAAAAAAAAAAAATAAGGGAAGAGCAGTATGGTCTGAAGAATTTTTGCCCCTTTAAACTACTTGGGGTTAATTATTCAGTAGCAATTAGGGCTGTCAAATTATTTAAAAAAATAAATCGCAATTAATCGTGAGATTAAAAACAATAATCATGATTAATCGCAGTTTTAATGGCACTGTTTAAATGGCATTCTATTATTGTTTATTATTTTTGAAAGTTTTCTACATTTTCAAATATATTAATTTCAATTACAACACGAATACAAAGTGTACAGTACTCACTTTATATTATTTTTATTAAAAATATTTGCACTGTAAAAAAGATAAACAAAAGAAATAGTATTTTTCAATTCACCTCATACAAGTACAGGAGTGCAATCTCTTTATCATGAAAGTGCAACTTACAAATGTAGAAATTTTTTGACATAACTGCACTCAAAAACAAAACAATGTAAAACCTGAGCCTACAATTCCACTCAGTCCTACTTCTTGTTCAGCCAAGCACTAAGACAAACAAGTTTGTTTACATTTACAGGAGATAATGCTGCCCGCTTCTTATTTACAATGTCACCTGAAAATGAGAACAGGCATTCACCTGGCACTGTTGTAGCCAGCATTGCAAGGTATTTACATGCTAGATATGCTAAACATTTGTATGCTAAACTTATTTTCTCAGCGATTGGCTGAACAAGAAGTAGGACTGAGTGGACTTGTAGACGCTAAAGCTTTACATTGTTTTGTTTTTGATTGCAGTTATGAAACAAAAAACAAATCTACATTTGTGAGTTGTACTTTCACCATAAAGAAAGTGCACTGCAGTGTACTTGTATGAGGTGAATTGAAAAATACTAGTTCTTTTGGGCATAAGCTTTTGTGAGCTAAAACCCACTTCATCATATGCATGCAGTGAAAAATACAGTAGGAAGATATACTCCCACAGTATTCTTGCCAGCAAGTTAAAGAAGTATGGGCTGGATGAATGGACTATAAGGTGGATAGAAGGCTGGCTAGATCGTCAGGCTCAACGGGTAGTGATCAATGGATCCATGTCTAGTTGGCAGCCGGTTTCAAGCGGAGTGCCCCAAGGGTCGGTTTTGTTCAATATCTTCATTAATGATCTGGAGGATGGCTTGGCCTGTACTCTTAGTAAGTTTGCAGATGACACTAAACTAGGAGGAGTGGTAGATACGCTGGAGGATAGGGATAGCATACAGAGGGACCTAGACAAATTAGAGGATTGGGCCAAAAGAAACGTGATGAGGTTCAACAAGGACAAGTGCAGAGTTCTGCACTTAGGATGGAAGAATCCCATGCACTGTTACAGACTAGGGACCGAATGGCTAGGAAGCAGTTCTGCAGAAAAGGGCCTAGGGGTTACAGTGGATGAGAAGCTGGATATGAGTCAACAGTGTGCCCTTGTTATCAAGAAGGCTAACGGCATTTTGGGCTGTATAAGTAGGGGCATTACCAGCAGATCGAGGGACGTGATCATTCTCCTCTATTCGACGTTGGTGAGGCCTCATTTGGAGTACAGTGTCCAGTTTTGGGCCCCACACTACAAGAAGGATGTTGAAAAATTGGAAAGAGTCCAACGGAGGGCAACAAAAATGATTAGGGGGCTGGAACACATGACTTATGAGGAGAGGCTGAGGGAACTGGGATTGTTTAGTCTGCAGAAGAGAAGGGGGGGGGGATCTGATAGCTGCTTTCAACTACCTGAAAGGGGGTTCCAAAGAGGATGGATCTAGACTGTTCTCAGTGGTACCTGATGATAGAACAAGGAGTAATGGTCTCAACTTGCAGTTGGGGAGGTTTAGGTTGGATATAAGGAAAAACTTTTTCACTAGGAGGGTGGTGAAGCACTGGAATGGGTTACCTAGGGAGGTGGTGGAATCTCTTTCCTTAGAGGTTTTTAAGGTCAGGCTTGACAAAGCCCTGGCTGGGATGATTTAGTTGGGAATTGGTCCTGGTTTGAGCAGGGGGTGGACTAGATGACCTCCTGAGGTCCCTTCCAACCCTGATATTCTATGATTCTATATATATATATATTATATATATATATACACACACACACACACACACACACACAGAGAGAACATGAACAAATGGAGGTTGCCATACCAACTCTAACGAGACTAATCAATTAAGGTGGGCTTTATTGTGGACACATCTATTCAATGGACACCATCACAGGACCTAATCACATCAGCCACACCATCAGGGGCTCGTTCACCTGCACATCTACCAATGTGATATATGCCATCATGTGCCAGCAGTGCCCCTCTGCCATGTACATTGACCAAACCGGACAGTCTCTATGCAAAAGAATAAATGGACACAAAATCAGACGTCAAGAATTATATCATTCAAAAACCAGACAGAGAACACTTCAAGCTCCCTGGACACTCAATTACAGACCTAAAAGTCACAATTCTTCGACAAAAAAACTTCAAAAACAGACTCCAACGAGAAACTGCAGAATTGGAATTAATTTGCAAACTGGACATTATTAAATTAGGCTTGAATAAAGACTGGGAGTGGATGGGTCATTACACAAACTAAAACCTATTTCCCCGTGCTAATTTTTCCCCTACTGTTACTCACACTTCTTGTCAACTGTTTGAAATGGACCATCCTGATTATCACTACAAAAGTTTTTTTTCTCCTGCTGAAAATAGCCCACCTTAATTGATTAATCTCATTAGAGTTGGTACAGCAACACCCATTTTTTCATGTTCTCTGTATATGTATCATCCTACTGTATTTTCCACTGCATGCATCTGATGAAGTGGGTTTTAGCCAATGAAAACTTACGCCCAAATAAATTTGTTAGTCTCTCAGGTGCCACAAGTACTCCTCGTTCTTTTTGCTGATACAGACTAACACGGCTACCACTCTGAAACTAGTTCTTTTATCTTTTTTACAGTTCAAATATTTATAATAAAAAATAATATAGAACGAGCACTGTACTCTTTGTATTCTGTGTTGTAATTGAAATCAATATATTTGAAAATGTAGAAAAACATTCAAAAATATTTATAATAAATTTAAATTAGTATTCCATTGTTTAACAGTGTGATTAAAACTGCGATTAATCACGTTTAGGTTTTTTAATCGAGTTAATTTGTTTTGAGTTAATCGCTTGCGTTAATTGTGATTAATTGACAACTCTAGTAGCAATATTTTTTTCCCACACAGAATAAGTACATCTCCATATTGCTCTTTGGATTTAGTCATTGGCTTCTATTTGGAACGATGTTGCAATATTCTCTTCTCTGATTTAGTCCTTTCCTATTATTAGTTCTGTTAGTGTAGCACCCAGAAGTTCCTATCAGGATCTAGGCCATATTATGCTAGGCAGGGCACAAAGACAAAGAGGCATAAAGAGACTGCACTTGCCTCAAAGAGATTAGAATCTAAGGCCCTGATCCTTCAGCAAGCTGCAGGCAGGAATATCCCTACACTCCCAGAGACCCACTGAAGTCCACACAGGTGCAGAGGTCTAGCCAGACTGGAGCACACTGCAGGACTGGGCTCTAATTTAAGAGAAGATCCTAAAAGTGTATATAACAAACAAATGGAGGGAAAGGGGGATGCTGCTGGTGGGAGGAAAATGTGGTTACACAGACTAGCTGTGTGCACAATTAGATGGTTTCAAGTCATTTAATTGTATTTTATTTTTCAGTTATAAATAAATCAAACTATAGGTGGGGCTAAGGGACAACCTTAATTCTGGCGTTTCCTAACTGCTGAGTGTTCAACTTTGTAATTTTAATAACGTTCTTTTAACGTGGTTATTTTGTGTGTAATATATTATTAAATCAGTGATCACTACTGGTCACTTTGCTGATCGGTTCCTAATTTACTATAGGTCTCCAATGTATTAGTCTGGAAGATGGATTTTAAAAAGGAATGGGAGAAACTTTATGGAGTAGTTCAGTGAGGGTCTTTTCTATATATGGGTAGCATGGAAGAAAGGCTGAAGGAACTAGAAGTGGCCAAAGGGGTGTTTGAGGCTGGCATTCTTAGGTATTGCATTGCTGGAGAGAGAAGATTTACAGCATGATCTGAAGAACTATTCCTTATCTCCTAGAATCTTAGGCCTGATATGGAAAAGGCGCTTCCTCTGGCTCCCTTAGGTTTGTTTCTGGCCTGTGATAAACATAATGCTAGATGCAATGTACTAAATGGTTGTGGGTTCTAGAATAATCAGTCTTTGAGACAAGGAGACAGTGCGGTCAAGCTTTATTAGGGCTTTGTAAATCAGCTCCAGAACTCTGAACTGGGTCCAGCAGTGGCCAGAGAGCTAGTGTGGGTCAGGTTTCAGCAGTATAACATGCTTTTGTGCATGCTTACCATACACAATTAAAATGAGTATAAACTAGTATAGTAAGTCTTTAAACCAAGACTAAATCTCTTTCTAAAACAAATGCTGTAGCTGAAACAGGCTGGATGATCATAATGGTATGATGAGATAACTGGCTCTGTGGATGAGGGGAAAGCAGTGGATGTGTTATTTCTTGACTTTAGCAAAGCTTTTGATACGGTCTCCCACAGTATTCTTGCCACCAAGTTAAAGAAGTATGGGCTGGATGAATGGACTGTAAGGTGGATAGAAAGCTGGCTAGATCGTCGGGCTCAACGGGTAGTGATCAATGGCTCCATGTCTAGTTGGCAGCCGGTTTCAAGTGGAGTGCCCCAAGGGTCGGTCCTGGGGCCGGTTTTGTTTAATATCTTTATTAATGATCTGGAGGATGGTGTGGACTGCACTCTCAGCAAGTTTGCAGATGACACTAAACTAGGAGGCGTGGTAGATACACTAGAGGGTAGGGATCGGATACAGAGGGACCTAGACAAATTAGAGGATTGGGCAGAAAAAAACCTGATGAGGTTCAACAAGGACAAGTGCAGAGTCCTGCACTTAGGACGGAAGAATCCCATGCACTGCTACAGACTAGGGACCGAATGGCTAGGTAGCAGTTCTGCTGAAAAGGACCTAGGGGTCACAGTGGACGAGAAGCTGGATATGAGTCAACAGTGTGCTCTTGTTGCCAAGAAGGCTAACGGCATTTTGGGCTGTATAAGTAGGGGCATTGCCAGCAGATCGAGGAACGTGATCGTTCCCCTTTATTCGACATTGGTGAGGCCTCATCTGGAATACTGTGTCCAGTTTTGGGCCCCACACTACAAGAAGGATGTGGAAAAATTGGAAAGAGTCCAGCGGAGGGCAACAAAAATGATTAGGGGTCTGGAGCACATGACTTATGAGGAGAGGCTGAGAGAACTGGGATTGTTTAGTCTCCAGAAGAGAAGAATGAGGGGGGATTTGATAGCAGCCTTCAACTACCTGAAGGGGGGTTCCAAAGAGGATGGAGCTCGGCTGTTCTCAGTGGTGGCAGATGACAGAACAAGGAGCAATGGTCTCAAGTTGCAGTGGGGGAGGTCCAGGTTGGATATCAGGAAAAACTATTTCACTAGGAGGGTGGTGAAACACTGGAATGCGTTACCTAGGGAGGTGGTGGAGTCTCCTTCCTTGGAGGTTTTTAAGGCCCGGCTTGACAAAGCCCTGGCTGGGATGATTTAGCTGGGAATTGGTCCTGCTTTGAGCAGGGGGTTGGACTAGATGACCTCTTGAGGTCCCTTCCAACTCTGATATTCTATGATTCTATGATTCTATGATTCTAATGGTTCCTTCTGGCCTTAAAATCTATCAATCTAGCCAAAGCAGTATTTCTCAAACCTAGCAAAGGTACTAATCCCCACAGAGGGCTGTGTCCAGGACAAGTTTCCAATTTCAGGTATTTTTGCAGTAGTCCTCTAAAAAAGTGTGTGTATATTTTATTTTTTTTAAAACACCCTCAAAAACTGTAAGATTAGCTCAAAACTTACCAAAAAAAGAGTCACATTTGAGTTAAGACTAAGCATGGAAAATATAAGGCCAAAGGTGAATTTTTCATAAAGTTATAAATGTGAAAAAACCTGGAAACTATTTGAAACCTCAGCTACAGGAGTCACTACTGAATAAGCACTACAGTAAAGCTTTTCCTGATGCAAATTCTATACTCCATGCCAAATTGCTTAAAGCAAAGGTCCTCCAAATGCAGCGCAGAGGAACTTTCGGGGTAGGGTGGGGAGGCACATGGCTGAGGCCCGGGCAGTCCCCACAGGGGGTGGGAAGAGAGCACCTGTGACGTTGCACTCTATATGATTTTATGAAAGTATGCTGAGTGTGAACATAATGTAACTAAAATATGCTTCATGCAAAAGGTCTCTTGTAAGGTATCATTACAAAGCTTATAATTTACTGTGTGTGGTCATCCTATTTGTATAAATGTACCACTCTTGTATCTGAAACTAGAAATATGAAATATAACTTTGAGTCCTATTGTAATTATGCAAAGTGTGGGCCATTAATGGTGGTTTGGAATCTTGATGGCTCCCATTAACCAGGACAATTGACTGTAGATTGCTAAGACAACTCCCACCTGTTTATGCTCTCTGTATGTGTGTATATATATCTCCTCAATATTTATTCCACTCTGTATGCATCCGAAGAAGTGGGCTGTAGTCCACGAAAGCTTATGCTCTAATAAATTTGTTAGTCTCTAAGGTGCCACAAGTACTCCTGTTCTGTTTTACTTGTAACTCTTCCTGTATACTATGTGTGCTGGCAAGTGGGTAATGAAGTCTTACAATGACAACCTCATGAAGAAACTTGCACAAATACAGACAGATATCATCTTCCTTTCCAAATGCAAACGGATGGACATCATACCAAATGGACTGAAGGTGAAAAATCCATTGCTATCTACATACTGCACAGACCACAGTGAGAGATTATGCCATACACTATCAAAGAAACTGAGGAACTACCTAATCAGCATCCTATACAGCAAACAGAAAAACATCAAGAAAGAGCTCTCCAACCTGGAGACTTTAATAAATAACCAACCCTCCACACAAATGGACTTTACTAAAATAAGACAGGAGATCTACATTACACACTTCACCTCTCTACAAAGGAAAAAGGACCGTAAGCTGTCTAAAATCCTACCTGCCACTTGGGGCCACAACAGGGGTACCCCTAACTCACCCAGCAATATCGTCAATTTATCCAGCTACACACTCAACCCAGCAGAAGAGTCTGTCCTATCTCGGGGACTCTCTTTTTGCCCCAGCACCCCCACGAACATGATACAGTTCTGCGGTGATCTGGAAGCCTACTTTCGCCGCCTCCGACTCAAAGAATACTTTCAAGATAACACTGAACAGCGCACTGATACACAGATACCCTCCCACCAACAACACAGGAAGAAGAACTCCACATGGACTCCTCCTGAGGGTCGAAATGACAGTCTGGACCTATACATAGAATGCTTCCGCCGACGTGCACAGGCACAAATTGTGGAATTCACAGACCTTGGGAGGCAGGCCAGTCCTCGCCCACAGACAACCTGCCAACCTTAAGCATATTCTCACCAGCAACCACGCACCGCACCATAACAACTCTAACTCAGGAACCAACCCATGCAACAAACCTTGATGCCAACTCTGCCCACATATCTACACCAGCAACACCATCACAGGACCTAACCAGATCAGCTACAACATCACCGGCTCATTCACCTGCACATCCACCAATGTTATACATGCCATCATATGCCAGCAATGCCCCTCTGCCATGTACATTGGCCAAACTGGACAGTCACTACGCAAGAGGATAAATGGACACAAGTCAGATATTAGGAATGGCAATATACAAAAACCTGTAGGAGAACACTTCAACCTCCCTGGCCACACAATAGCAGATGTAAAGGTAGCCATCTTACAGCAAAAAAACTTCAGGCCCAGACTCCAAAGAGAAACTGCTGAGCTCCAGTTCATTTGCAAATTTGACACCATCAGATCAGGATTAAACAAAGACTGTGAATGGCTATCCAACTACAGAAGCAGTTTCTCCTCCCGTGGTGTTCACACCCCAACTGCTAGCAGAGCACCTCACCCTCCCTGATTGAACTAACCTCGTTATCTCCATACTGATTTATACCTGCCTCTGGAGATTTCCATTACTTGCATATGAAGAAGTGAGGTTCTTACCCACGAAAGCTTATGCTCCCTATACTTCTGTTAATCTTAAAGGTGCCACAGGACCCTCTGTTACTTTTTACAGATTCAGACTAACACAGCTACCCCTCTGATACTTTGCAATGACATGTGATCATGTCACCTGAACTGGAATCCATCTTTAACCTGGTGCTTTTCCATTGAGAAAGAAGGAGTGGGAATCCAGAGAGGGACAAAGGATTCCCGCCTTATGCAAAAGATATATAAGTGGGTGGAACAGAACAAAAGGGGAGCCATCATGAGACATCCCCTAGCTACCACCTGAATTGGAACAAGGGCTGTACCAGGGGAAAGGATTGTGTACAGACTAGGAAGGTGTCCAGTCTGTGAAAGAAACTGATTGAAACATCTCTGAGGGTGAGATTTTATCTGTATTCAGTCTTATTACTGTACTAGGCTTAGACTTGCATGTTCTATTTTATTTTGCTTGGTAATTCACTTTGTTCTGTCTGCTACTACTTGGAACCACTTAAATCCTACTTTCTGTATTTAATAAAATCACTTTTTACTTATTAATTAACCCAGAATATGTATTAATACCTGGGGGGGGGGGACAGCTTTGCATATCTCTCTATCAGTGTTACAGAGGGTGAACAATTTATGAGTTTACCCTGTATAAGCTTTATACAAGGTAAAACAGATTTATTTGGGGTTTGGACCCCATTGGGAGTTGGGCATCTGAGTGTTAAAGACAGGAACACTTCTGTAAGCTGCTTTCAGTTAAGTCTGCAGCTTTGGGGCACATGGTTCAGACACTGGGTCTGTGTTGGAGCGGACTTGCATGTCTGGCTCAACAAGACAGGGTGCTGGAGTCCCAGGCTGGCAGGGAAAGCAGGGGCAGAAGTAGTTGGCAGTTCCCAAGGTGGGTTCTGTGATCCAACCCGTCACAGCGCCATCCAGGTTTGCTCCCGGCCCCGCCCCCAGCTGTGGCCCCAGCCTCAGCCCCCTTACCCCTGTCCACATCACCCCCTCCCGGTGGGGGGGGGGGGACGCAAACAGGGATAATGGGGGAGCGAGGTAAAAAGTTTGGGAACCACTGGCTTAAAGTAATGATTAGATACTGAGCATGGAGAAATGGTTGTAGGGAAACACAGCAGCTACTACACAGTAATAGCTCACACTTCGGAAAATTTTTATTAAGAGAACCTTTTTTTCCCTTATGTGCTGCATATCTTTGACTTCAAACTAGTAAGTGAGCAAAGGGGATTTCTATTCATGTCTCAGCCAAAGGATGGCAACTCTTGTGAAGTGTCACCCAACTTATTCCTCCCCACTGGAAGTTCAGCACTTGTATCAGCAAGTCTTGAAATAAAGCAGAACTTGAATCTGTTTCCTTTTAGTTCTGGCATAAGAGTGCTGCCATCTAAGCCAGAGCTCTTATTCTGTTACTGTCTAATAAATAGCTTTTAAGTAATATTTCCTTTCTGGGTGGTTCTTCCAAACCACCCAACTCCCCTTCCTCTAAAGAAACCAAATGTATGTAATTCTATCTACCTAAGACATTATACTGCTCCCATCAGTACAATATCTGAGCAACTAATTCTCATTGATTTACTTTATCTCTTGGGAGGAAATGCTGTAAAAAAAATCAACAGAGACTTAAATTAGCATTTTTATTATAGCAAGACCGGGCTGCCATAGTGAAGGGTTTGCAGATATTGGCATTACAGCACGCTATTCTTAACAGGTTTTCAAATTAACTAAAAATACGTCCTCCAGGCTGGAACTCAGCCCAAAGTCTCTGCTGAAAGCAAAGGTCTATATGCGCTGCTTTTCTCTACAGCAAGGTTTCATTTCTCAGGGTAAGTTGCTTAGAATGTATTGTGATACTCAGAGTAAACGGGTATTACTTTAGATTTAAAATATTTTTATTACTCATCATATAACAGCAAGAACATGAGAATGGATTGGTCTAATACAATACATATTTATATCTGAAATAGGGAGACTTCAATTTAACCTCTTTCATCCGCCCCTCCACCCAAAGAAAAATGACTTAAGACCCAATCATGCAAAAACGTACACATACACACTGTGAGTAGCTCCCTTTATACATATGCTCAAGTTTTGCAAAATCGGGGTCTAATCCAGGGGTCGGCAATGTTCGGCACGCGGCTCACCAGGATAAGCACCCTAGCGGGCTGGGCCAGTTTATTTACCTGCTGATGTGGCAGGTTCGGCCGATCGCGGCCCCCACTCACCGCGGTTCGCCGTCCCGGGCCAATGGGGGCGGCTGGAAGCGGCGCAGGCCGAGGGATGTGCTGGCTGCGGCTTCCCGCCACCCCCATTGGCCCAGGACGGCGAACCGCGGCCAGTGGGGGCCGCGATCGGCCGAACCTGCCACGTCAGCAGGTAAATAAACTGGCCCGGCCCGCTAGGGTGCTTACCCTGGCGAGCCACGTGCCGAACGTTGCCGATCCCTGCTCTAATCTAATAGGTCTTCCAAAAGACTTTAGTAAAGGACATTTTTTATTTCTGTTTTGGAAAGTTCCTCTATGTATAAAAGTGAACTGTCAGGCTGGAGGGAGGTTCCTCAAGGTTCGGTTTTGGGTCCGATTTTATTTAATCTATTCATTACTGACCTCGGAACCAAATGTAGGAGTGGGCTGATAAAGTTTGCGGATGACACAAAGTTGGGAGGTATTGCTAATTCGGAGAAGGATCGGGATATCCTGCAGGGAGATTCGGATGACCTTGTAAACTGGAGTAATAGTAATAAGATGAAATTTAATAGTGAGAAGTGTAAGGTTATGCACTTAGGGATGACTAACAAGAATTTTAGTTATAAGCTGGGGACGCATCGGTTGGAAGTAACGGAAGAGGAGAAGGACCTCGGAGTCCTGGTTGATCTCAGGATGACTATGAGTCGGCAATGTGACGTGGCCGTGAAAAAAGCTAATGCCGTCTTGGGATGCATTAGGCGAGGTATTCCTAGTAGGGATAGGGAGGTGCTGGTTCCGTTATACAAGGCACTGGTGAGACCTCATTTGGAGTACTGTGTACAGTTCTGGTCTCCCATGTTTAAAAAGGATAAAATCAAACTGGAACGGGTACAGAGAAGGGCCACTAGGATGATCCGAGGAATGGAAAATCTGTCGTATGAAAGGAGACTCAAGGAGCTTGGTTTGTTTACCTTAACCAAAAGAAGGCTGAGGGGGAATATGATTGCTCTCTTTAAATATATCAGAGGGATAAATATCAGGGAGGGAGAGGAATTATTTCAGCTCAGTACTAATGTGGACACTAGAACGAATGGATATAAACTGGCCGTCAGGAAGTTTAGGCTTGAAATTAGACGAAGGTTTCTAACAATCAGAGGGGTGAAGTTTTGGAACAGCCTTCTGAGGGAAACAGTGGGTGCGAAAGACCTCTCTGGCTTTAAGATCAAGCTTGATAAGTTTATGGAGGGGATGGTTTGATGGGATACAGTGATTTTAGTCAATAGGTCGATAACAATGGTCAAGGATGGGATATTAAAAGTTACTACAGAGAACTTTTCCAGAAGGTCTGGCTAGAGAATCTTGCCCGCGTGCTCGGGGTTCAGCTGATCGCCATATTTGGGGTCGGGAAGGAATTTTCCTCCAGGGTAGATTGGCAGAGGCCCTGGAGGTTTTTCGCCTTCCTCCGCAGCATGGGGCAGGGGTCGCTTGCTGGAGGATTCTGAGCGACTTGAAGTCTTTAAATAATGATTTGGGGAGTTCAACAGCTAAGTCAAGGGAGAGATTTCTTCCAGGAGTGGGTGGGTCAGGTTTTGTGGCCCGCATTATGCGGAAGGTCAGACTAGATGATCATAATGGTCCCTTCTGACCTTAGCGTCTATGAGTCTGCAAATCTATATTATTCAATTTACCTAAGTGACATAATACGCATAGTGTGACAAATTTCTGTCCTTGACTCCGTGGGTCCTGCGTTTCCTGAGGGATTTTTGCTAGCCTCAGAGGCTCACTGTGACCCTCCACATAGCCCTTCTCTCTCTAGAGGCAAGGGTCACAGTCTACTGAGCCATTTTCATCATAAACCAGCAAGGGAGGTGAGATGAAACAACCCTCCCTCACACAGTCTCTGTTGACTCCCACTATCCGTGATTAATCGGGGGTGGGGGAGCCCAGGACCGCCCTCTTCTCCGGGCTCCAGCCCAAGGACCCGAAACTTAGCAGCTATGAAAGTTGAATTTTTGGAAATAGGGCATGTACAATTCCCTGGGCTATTCCCCACAGCAGCCCCCACTCAATATCTTCTTCACAATTACCTCACGGCCTCCTTCCTTGCACCTGATATAGATTCGTACTACTTCATTCCTCCAACAGCACAGCTCCCTCCTATAGCTCCTGACACCCACCCCGCACTAACTAACTGAGAGACTTTTAACTAGTTCCAGCCAGCCCTTAATTGGCTTCAGGCGTCCCAATCAATCTAGCTGTCTCTCCTGCCTTCTAGAAGGATCTTAATTGGCCCCAGGTGTCTTGATTAACCTGGAGCAACTGCCATTTGGTTACCATGGTACCAGGGATTTGTTTAGCCTGGGGCTAACATACCTGTTCCTCACTACTTTATTGTAGCCATCTGGCCTTGCTCCATCACAATAGTTAATGGCAGTCAATGTTAGCAATAAGGCTAAGACAGCTCATGCCTTTGGTCTCAATCTAAATGCACACATGGTACACAGAAGACTATCCTGGCATATGTTATAAAAGTAGGTTTAAGATTAGAGGTTGCAGTATAACACCATATCAAGGATAGCTATTTCTAACCTGGCATTCTAATCTCAAACAAAAGATTGGTTCAAAACTATCATGTCATATAAACTGAAGGTTACAACCTCTGCAGCTGATAAACAAAGAGAAGAGATATAATTCACAGAAACAAACCCCAAGCCCCCCCAAATGAAGTGGCAGAAGTGTACATTGCAAATCAAATCTAAACTGTGCTTGTTCGGTCCCTTGCCTCAAACCAAATCATCTGGCACTATTATCTGTGACTGCAACTCTCTGAAGCCAACCTAAACATACTGACATTCTGAAAGTAAGAGCATAGGGTGACCATGTTGTGATGGGTTGAAGCCCCCTCTTGGGATACCACCTGATGTATTGGGCTTTCACTTAGCCCTCCTGCTCCATCAGCCTGGATTCCCTCTCCCTGTTTTGCTGAATTAGGCTCTATGGCCTCTTGCAGCACACACATACAGATAGGGCCACACCCAGCTGCAGACACAGACTGAAATCAGCTCTGTGTGGGAGGATTCACCCAGCACTCACGTACACACCTCTTTTGGTGAATAAACCCAAAATAATACTGTCTTCTGCTGTATAGAAAAATCTGCACAGCACAAGCTCATAAAAATTCGTCCTCTCACTCAATATGCACAACGTCTTATGTCCCCCCCCCCCCGGTTAGAAATTGCACAAACTGGGTTTAATAATAAACAAAACACATTTATTAACTATAAAAGGCAGATTTTAAATGATTATAAGGGACAGCAAACAGAACAAAGCAGATTACTGAACAAATAAAACAAAACACGTAAACTAAGCTTGATTCACTAAAGAAACAGGTTACAAAATGTAGTTTCTTACTCTAAATTTTATTTTAGGCAGGTTGAAAAGTTTCTGTAGCTCAGAGTTCCAATTATTTCGAGCAATGAACAGCGGAGGCTAACAGAGGGAGTTTGCCTGGGATCTGTCTGAGAGGAGGTACGCTAAGTGCTGCATTAGGGGGGTTGTATTGGTGAGTATCTGAGTGTCTGTTGCGGGGACAGTTTGTTGTTTATTGTGCTTGATTGTTTGTTTGAAAAGTGTGAATTGGGAGTGCTTTGTTCCAGGTGGGACTTGAGTGGGCCTGACTGTTATAAAAAGGCAGTCAGCAGCGAACCAGCTGAGCGGCGAACAGCAGAGGCTAACAGAGGGAGTTTGCCTGGGCAGAGACCACTGAAGCTTTCATCTTGCAGGCTTCTGTGAGTTGCTGCAACAGCTGAGGAAGCTCTTAGAAGGAAGAAATTATGGAAGGTGAGCGTTCAGCTGTTGTAACCGGCACAGGTTGTGCCATGTTTGCATTCTTCCACAGAACAGAAGCAACTTTGTCTGTACAAAGTGCAAGCTGGTCTCCATATTGGAAGAGAAGATTTGAGGTCTGGAGCAACAAGTATCGACCCTGCGTTGCATAAGAGAAAAAGAAGATTTCCTGGACAGACATCAGGATATGCGTCTAGCGGAACAATGCTCTGAAGAATCGGAGCAGGCTGCGCAGAGGCAACAGAGGGACGGTGAAAAAATTTGGCAGCATGTGACCTCCAGAAGAAGAAAGAAGAGCATCCATGTACCAGCAATGGAGATACAGGTGAGCAACCATTTTCATGTTCTCTCCGCAGGTACTAATGCAGAGAGTGGACTAGATGATACATCTGAGGGAAGGGAGCAGAAGGAGACTCCACCGATTGGAAGGCATGAGATGCATTGTCCTAGGGATGGGGGTTCCACAACCACTGCTCCCAAAAGAAGGAGGTGGTGGTCGGGGACTCCCTCCTCAGGGGGACTGAGTCATCTATCTGCCACCCCAACCGAGAAAACCGAGAGGTTGTGAGTGGGGGGAGGGATAGCTCAGTGGTTTGAGCATTGGCCTGCTAAACCCAGGGGTGTGAGTTCAATCCTTGAGGGGGCCACTTAGGGATCTGGGGCAAAAATCAGTACTTGGTCCTGCTAGTGAAGGCAGGGGGCTGGACTCGATGACCTTTCAAGGTCCCTTCCAGTTCTAGGAGATGGGATATCTCCATTAACTTTTTTATTGTTTTATTTTTAGGTTTGCTGCTTTCCAGGAGCTAGGATTCACGATGTGATGGAGAGACTGCCGAGATTCATCAAGCCCTCGGATCACTACCCCTTTCTGATTCTCCACATGGGTACCAATGATACTCCCAAGAATGACCTTGAGCAGATCACTGCAGACTACGTGGCCCTGGGAAGAAGGATAAAGGAGTTTGAGGCACAAGTGGTGTTCTCGTCCATCCTCCCTGTGCAGGGAAAAGGCCTGGGTAGAGACGGTCGAATCGTGGAAGTCAACGAATGGCTTCGCAGGTGGTGTCTGAGAGAAGGCTTTGGATTCTTCGACCATGGGATGGTGTTCCAAGAAGGAGAAATGCTAGGCAGAGATGCGATCCACCTAACAAAGAGAGGGAAAAGCATCTTCGCAAGCAGGCTGGCTAACCTAGTGAGGAGGGCTTTAAACTAAGTTCACTGGGGGAAGGAGACCAAAGTCCTGAGTTAAGTGGGGAAATGGGATACCAGGAGGAAGCGTGTGCAGGAGAGTACAAGAGGGAAGGATTCCTGTCTCAGACTGAGAAAGCGGGATGATCAGCGAGTTATCTTAAGTGCCTACACACAAATGCAAGAAGCCTGGGAAACAAGCAGGGAGAACTGGAAGTCCTGGCACAGTCAAGGAACTATGATGTGATTGGAGTACTGTCATGAGTGGTTATAAACTGTTCAGGAAGGACAGGCAGGGCAGAAAAGGTGGGGGGACTTGCATTGTACGTAAGAGAGGACTATGACTGCTCAGAGCTCCAGTATGAAACTGCAGAAAAACTTGAGAGTCTCTGGATTAAGTTTAGGAGTGTGAGCAACATGGGTGATGTCGTGGTGGGAGTCTGCTATAGACCACCAGACCAGGGGGATGAGGTGGACGAGGCTTTCTTCTGGCAACTAACAGAAGTTACTAGATCGCAAGCCCTGGTTCTCATGGGAGACTTTAATCACCCTGATATCTGCTGGGAGAGCAATACAGCGGTGCACAGACAATCCAGGAAGTTTTTGGAAAGTGTAGGGGACAATTTCCTGGTGCAAGTGCTGGAGGAACTAACTAGGGGCAGGGCTCTTCTAGACCTGCTGCTCACAAACCGGGAAGAATTAGTAGAGGAAGCAAAAGTGGATGGGAACCTGGGAGGCAGTGACCATGATATGGTCAAGTTCAGGATCCTGACACAAGGAAGAAAGGAGAGAAGCAGAATACGGACCTTGGACTTCAGAAAAGCAGACTTTGACTCCCTTAAGTAACCAATGGGCAGGATCCCCTGGGAGAATAACATGAGGGCAAAGGAGTACAGGAGAGCTGGCTGTATTTTAAAGAATCCTTATTGAGGTTGCAGGAACAAACCATCCCGATGTGTAGAAAGAATAGCAAATATGGCAGGCGACCAGCTTGGCTTAACAGTGAAATCCTTGCTGATTTTAAACACAAAAAGAAGTGGCAGATTGGACAAATGACCAGGGAGGAGTATAAAAATATTGCTCAGGCATGCAGGAGTGAAATCAGGAAGGCCAAATCACACTTGGAGTTGCAGCTAGCAAGAGATGTTAAGAGTAACAAGAAGGGTTTCTTCAGGTATGTTAGCAACAAGAAGAAAGTCAAGGAAAGTGTGGGTCCCTTACTGAATGAGGGAGGCAACCTAGTGACAGAGGATGTGGAAAAAGCTAATGTACTCAATGCTTTTTTTGCCTCTGTCTTCATGAACAAGGTCAGCTCCCAGACTGCTGCGCTGGGCAGCACAGTATGGAGAGGAGGTGACCAGCCCTCTGTGGAGAAAGAAGTGGTTTGGGACTATTTAGAAAAACTGGACAAGCATAAGTCCATGGGGCCTGATGCACTGCATCCAAGAGTGCTAAAGGACTTGGCGGATGTGATTGCAGAGCCATTGGCCATTATCTTTGAAAACTCATGGTGATTGGGGGAGGTCCCAGATGACTGGAAAAAGGCTAATGTAGTGCCCATCTTTAAAAAAGGGAAGGAGGAGGATCTGGGGAACTACAGGCCAGTCAGCCTCACCTCAGTCCCTGGAAAAATCATGGAGCAGGTCCTCAAGGAATCAATTCTGAAGCACTTTGAGGAGAAGAAAGTGATCAGGAACAGTTAGCATGGATTCATCAAGGGCAAGTCATGCCTGACTAACCTAACTGCCTTCTATGATGAGATAACTGGCTCTGTGGATGAGGGGAAAGCAGTGGATGTGTTATTCCTTGACTTTAGCAAAGCTTTTGATATGGTCTTCTACGGTATTCTTGCCAGCAAGTTAAAGAAGTATGGGCTCAATGGACTATAAAGTGGATAGAAAGCTGGCTTGATCGTCGGGCTCAGCGGGTAGTGATCAATGGTGCCATGTCTAGTTGGCAGCTGGTTTCAAGCGGACTGCCCCAAGGGTCGGTCCTGGGGCCGGTTTTGTTCAATAACTTCATTAATGATCTGGAGGATGGCATGGACTGCACTCTCAGCAAGTTTGCAGATGACACTAAACTGGGAGGAGTAGTAGATACGCTGGGATATAGAGGGACCTAGACAAATTAGAGGACTGGGCCAAAAGAAATCTGATGAAGTTCAACAGGGACAAGTGCAGAGTCCTGCACTTAGGACGGAAGAATCCCATTCACTGTTACAGACTAGGGACCGAATGGCTAGGAAGCAGTTCTGCAGAAAAGGACCTAGGGATTACAGTGGACGAGAAGCTGGATATGAGTCAACCCCTAGTTGCCAAGAAGGCTAACGGCATTTGGGGCTGTATAAGTAGGGGCATTGCCAGCAGATCGAGGGACGTGATCATTCCCCTCTATTTGACATTGGTGAAGCCTCATCTAGAGTACTGTGTCCAGTTTTGGACCCACACTACAAGATGGATGTGGAAAAATTGGAAAGAGTCCAGCAGAGGGCAACAAAAATGATTAGGGGGCTGGAGCACATGACTTATGAGGAGAGACTGAGGGAACTGGGATTGTTTAGTTTGCACAAGAGAAGAATGGAGGGGGATCTGATAGCTGCTTTCAACTACCTGAAAGGGAGTTTCAAAGAGGATGGATCTAGACTGTTCTCAGTGGTACCAGATGACAGAACAAGGAGTAATGGTCTCAAGTTGCGGTTGGGGAGGTTTAGGTTGGATATAAGGAAAAACTTTTTCACTAGGAGGGTGGTGAAGCACTGGAATGGGTTACCTAGGGAGGTGGTGGAATCTCCTTTCTTAGAGGTTTTTAAGGTCAGGCTTGACAAAGCCCTGGCTGGGATGATTTAGTTGGGAATTGGTCCTGCTTTGAGCAGGGGGTTGGACTAGATGACCTCCTGAGGTCCCTTCCAACCCTGATATTCTATGATTCTATGATTTCTTCTTACAGACTGGACCCCTGTCTCAGTCTGGACTCACCCCTGCCTTTCCCTTCAGGTTAGTTCCTTTGTCCATTCAGATTCTTTCAGCAGTCCTTCTTCTTGGGTAGGCAATGGAGGAGAGTCCCAATCAACCCCCTCCCCAGCCCTTAAAAAGGGTTTACCTAAGGCCGGAATCCTTTGTTTGATCCCCATTCCCCTACAGTAGAAAAATATCAGTAGTGTCCAAGGGGGTATTTCATCAGGTGACATTATAACCTGACCTTGTAGTGTCAATGCAGTATACCAGGAAGCACCTCAGGAAGGTGGGAGATTAGTATCTTCAGAGTTCTATTGTTCTTCTTAAATAGGTCATTCAGGATGATTGCCTATTGTCTGGTGGGTGTTGCCCCTAAGTACACACACCGTTGTAATGGTTACATAGTTAATATTCCTAACTTTAAATACAGAAATGATACATGCATACAAATTGGATAATCACATGCAGTAAATCATAACCTGCTATCTTGCATAAAGTGTGTCTTAGTTATGCCATATTCATATCATAACCATATTTCTATGAAGAATATGGGGTGTAACTTTACAAATGTATCTCAGAAAAACAGAATTATCCCCATTTTCAGGACGTCTCCTGTGCCCCAGACAATTTACAAAACAGTCTGGTTATGGTTTTTGTAACCTTGCACAGGTTTTTGTAACCACCTGAAGGAGCTGCTGGCCAGCTTAACCAGAAATGATAACAGACTTTCAGAGCACCCAGTGATTCCCCCACCCTCTCACTTAAGAGCCATCGGCCTTGTCGACACTAGCATTTTTTCCTAAACTCTTTCCCCACTGTTTCTACTCCGTTCAGCTCCACTTACACTTATGCTTCATAAGTATAAACAAGGCAATCGCAGGCGCTAGAGTGTGAACTATTCTATAAATCTATTCAGATGAGATGATGTTTAACATCACAACAGCGTCTTCAAGCCCTATCTACACTAATGATTGGTTCACTCCACTGGTGGAAGCAATGGTTGGAATAGTGTAGATACAGTCATATATTCTGAGTGAAAGGAAAGTGCAAGGAGAGTGGTGACTTTGCTGTTGAAAAGGAGGTGGCAATACTCTTCTCTGTCACCAACACCCCATTCATTCCAGTTGATGCCCACCAAAGCCATCCCATGCATTCACTTTCTCCCTCCCCACCCTGTGAAAAGTTTATTTTTTATGAAAATGGGGTCATCCTATCATGACTTAAAACAAACCTCAAAACATGTTTAGCAATCATTCTTTAGGATCTGCAAAACAGATTTCCGCAGTACAAGGGTCAACCTAATTTATCTTCTTAAGCTATAAAATGGAAAAGTCTACTGCATCTTGAAGACTGCAAAGGTAGTTTAATAAGGTACTTGACTTTCACAGTAACTAAATTAATACAGCACAGCTTCCCAAACCCAGTATCTTCAGTTTAAAAATGCATACTAAAAACCATGGTATAAAAGAGTCCCAGCTGTACAGGACCGTTTATAGAATGCAAAGTTTACACAGACAGGACATATCACACACCCCATTATGTCTCTATCAGCATACCAGCCTTTGCAAATCTGCCCTAAATAAAAACAAAATTGACAACACATTGTGTTTGAGGCCAGCTGGGCTGCATACTCTTATCATAGATTTGGCAAAGCTTTGATTGTTCTTTGCACTTCTAACAAATAACTCGCTTACAAATGGAAAATTTGCTAACATTCTTAAATCTTCTTTAACGTTCAAACATGATTAGGAACCTGTTCAGCTAGGTCTCCTGGAGGGATCAACTCATTGGCCACCAAATCCATGGAGACAAAGCTCTAGATTACTTAGAACCTAGTGGAATTTGACACAGCTTTCTTAGGAGCCAAAGGAGAGACAAAGACTGACTCTGTGCATATTTTAGCCTGTGTACATTACTGTGCTAACCCTTTACTGACACATCAAAACATGATCTTAAAGAACCTTAAAACTCTTATTGTTACTATATTAGGTGGACAAAGATATGATTGTCAACATATGGAAATGTTTAGGAAATGTCTCCATTTTCTGTCCAAGTACACTTCTACCCCAATATAACGCTGTCCTCAGGAGCCAAAAAATCTTACCGCGTTATTGGTGAAACCACGTTATATCAAACTTGCTTTGATCTGCCGGAGTACACAGCCTGTTGTAAAACTAGGCAAATATCTAGATGAGTTGACATACCCCTTAGAAGACATCTGTGTACTCATATAACAATAGTGACCAGCTGGTATTATAATTCGTGTTATATAAGGTCGCGTTATTCTACAATCAAATACAATAGAGTAGGCAAAATGTATAGCAACTCAGTGTTCTACACAAAAACTGTCAGCAAAAGTTGCTTATTTAGCTTATAAACAAAGTCCATTTGTCCTTTTCATGAGGGAGCTTTTGAAAGATGCTGGATGCATTATGGTAGGTAAGAAACAGCAAAGTACATGGTGTCAAGTATCAGGGGGTAGCCGTGTTAGTCTGTATCTACAAAAACAACAAGGAGTCTGGTGGCACCTTAAAGACTAACAGATTTATCTGTTAGTCTTTAAGGTGCCACCAGACTCCTTGTTGTTTTAGCAAAGTACATGTAAACTAAAAAATGAATCACAAACTCCATCCAGCATATATGATGGAAAAATTCATTAAAGCACAATTTTGCACAAACAAAGGAAAAACCTTGGCTATACATTAAAATAATAAAATAAACTAGCAGCTATAGCTGAAAAGATCCGGGATGTATTCCTTGGATAATTTCTCACTTCATAAACTTTTCCATCAGGTTTTCTAGTTTCTTTTCACTATCTCCTGGGTTTCTGGGCTCTTATTTTATCCAGCAAATGGGTCATAAATGTAGTATCCCAGAACAAATAGGATTTATAGCAAACATACCTTAACACTTCTACTAGCAAATCACTACACAAGAGAAAGAAACTCTTCACCCTTTTGTCTGGGGTTGCGAAAAACCAACCCAATGCTTTTTCTTCCCCCATTTTTTGAACTTCTGTATAACTTTGAATCGTAACATGAAGTTAACATATATGTGAAAGAACTGTAATACCAAAAACTTTAGGCTATAATTTCAAGATGTAAAAATTATATTCTAAAAAGTTACAAGGGATACGATCATCAATATTTTTGTTGTGTCTCTTAAGAATCAATTAGAAAATTACTACAGAGAACGGCTTAGAAGCCTAGAGGGAAAGAAGGGAACATCACAGGAAACAAAGGCAGGGGTAGGGGGCAGAATCAACTCTCAATGGATGTTGAAAAGGGAAGTGGGATGGAGTCGTGAACTGTTAGTGGGTTTAGTTTGCTAGAATCCAGAAACAACTGGAAACTATGCTAGGTATATTATATAAGGCAGTCTAGAAACTGGCTAGCTTCCCTCCCCACCCCATCTTCAGTCTTCACAGTATTGAGTTCACTAAGTGATTGTTACTCATTCTGTAGAAAACCTGAAAGTCATTGATCACTATTGCAAATGGGTGATTAGTCTTTAGTTATTACCAACCATCAAGGTATGGATTTATCTGTTTTCATACTTCTGTCCATTTAATCTTTTGTTCTCTTCTAATTCCTTCAATTTGAAGCATGTTGAATCAGATAAATCCTCCACAGTAAAATGTAAACATTGTCAAGAATGATTAAGCAGTAAGACAGAAGCAATGTGTGCTTAACTCAAGAAATGCAGAAAATTGGTTTCTTTGGATCTTTCAAGAACAAATGTGCAAGTGAACGAAACTTTGTCTTTAGAACTTGAAGAGCAGAACACTTATGAGCATGATGACCTTTCTGATGCCACTGGTGTCATTTAAACATAGCTGTGATGACAATTTAAACCTCTTCCAAGCCTTCCAGAAGTTCTTCAACCTGTCTCTGATCATCTCTCACTCCCAAAAATAGCAAAGATCAGTTAGCAAACATGCCATAACAATCACGGCAAGGCAAAGATGAAATTAAGAAGAAATCTGCAACCTTGTTTTATGCCAACATTGCCTTGAATGTAGCACAAAATTAGGAATGTAAAGAAATGACTGAAGCACTCGATCCTGGATATACTCTTCCAGACAGGACAAACTTACAGGTCAACTAAGAGATCCTACAAAGGAAGAAAAGAGGAAATGTAAATCAAGAATTAAAAGAATCAACATTAAAACAGGTTTCAGAGTAGCAGCCATGTTAGTCTGTATTCGCAAAAAGAACAGGAGTACTTGTGGCACCTTAGAGACTAACAAATTTATTAGAGCATAAGTTTTCGTGGGCTACAGCAGTTTCGGCAGAACATGACAAATGATCCCGTAATGGATACAAGCATCAATAAAAGCTATCAATTTAATGTTATTGTTTCTTCATCTGAAAAGAAAAGCACAGAATATTCTGCTCCAGTTTCTGAAGACGCTATCTAACAATACAGAGTAAAGGAGACCTTTGCTATTTGCTAGGTCATTGGAAATAAAATGAAAAAGATGAAATAACTTTTCAGGTGCCATCAACCTAAACTTTAAACCTTCCTGAGAAAGAAGTACCACATACAGGGCCGGCGCTTCCACTAGGTGATCCTAGGTGGTCGCCTAGGGCAGCAGGATTTGGGGGGTGGCATTCTGCCGCCCTTGGCGGAAATTCGGCGGCAGGGGGTCCTTCCGCTCTGGGTCTTCAGCGGAAATTCAGCGGCAAGTCCTTCACTCGCTCCAGGACCCGCCGCCGAAGTGCCCCGAAGATGAGGAGCGGAAGGACCCCCGCCACCGAATGCTCAGAGGAGGAGCACTGCCACCTAGGGCGGCAAAAACTGTGGCGCCGCTCCTGACCACATATAGTCATAAAGTGCACTGGCCAAGTTCAAAACTACTTCCACAACTACTTTAAGACTAATGGCTGGATGATATAAAACACAGAATGAATGCCCCAGCTTCTCAGTAACACTTGTTGGAATTCTCAGAAAGATGAGGTCTCTACATTTGTAGCTAACTAACATAAAGGTCTATTGATATTTGCACTGAGAACAATAATGAATTTGTTAAAACACAGAATTCAACATGGGATGAACTCTTCAGAGATACTAAACTACAAAACAATTGAAAGAGGCTCTGAAGGGGCTTGAAATTACCAACTGACTACTGTCATGGTATCAGTGGAAATCTGGCTTGGTCTGTTAACACCAGAACTAGACCCATACAAGGATAATATTAAAATATGAATCAAAGAAGCTATGAAAACTTTCAGTTGCTTAGTCAATGTGTCTCATCTCAAATACAGAGGCCATAGGCTGAGCCCCAAATAGGTGGAGGAGGCTAAAATATGGCTGATGGAATATAGCCCTGAGCTCCTTTCTTCTCTTCAAGCATTCAAAATTGAAAGATCCAGATTTTTATCCAACATATATTTTAAAGGAATTGGATCACAATTTGTTGCATCAAAATGGTGGAAAAGTTATGAAGCAAAATTGTGGAAGAATAAGATTTAAATTGTCAGTTTTTAAAAGATCTGTGCTTCTGTCCAGCCAGCTCAGCATTGACTGAGCACATACGAAGAACATTCAGAATGGTTATGGCAAAACCAGCAGGGGAACAATGGCCTTGAAATAACACATCCAAATATTAATAATTTTGGCTCCAAGAGTTTTGGATTGACCTTTATACATTTTAGCATGGGGGAAAACTGATGCCCATTCTCAGCTAAATTCTGTCCTGGTGCAGGGTTTCTTGCTGAGCTGTAACTTTCCATTTGCTGTTTCAAAGTGCACAGGTGAAGTGATTAATACTTTACAGCAAGCTGCAGGGTGGCTGTATTTCATTTTGCCAGTTCTATCGATATTGTTAGCTGCACTTTATTTTATATGTTTGCTGAGTACAAACAAGATCTGTATTATTATGAGAACAAAGGAAAACAAGAAACCCAAGCAAGCCAAAGATTACCACATTTTGTATGTTCTATTATAAGGCACCAAAATAGAGAAAGTAAAAATCTGTCCTGGGATACATACCAGGCAGGGATTCTGTCAAGGCACTCTGTGGACGTCAAACCGCCTCTATAGAACATGAATGGCACTAAACCCCTGCCTATGGATTAAGTATGGAGTCCTCTCTTGCTCAAAATAAGTGCTTTATATTTAATGTTTAAAGCCTTTAATTTTAATTATAATTAAAAAGAAATTCCATCAATATAAAATACTGAATACAGAAGACAAGTTAAAATAAAAAAATAAAGATGTATACAAGACATCATGAGAACAGGTTTAAAGAGAAAGAATATTTTTACATCATCTTCTTGGGTAAATTTAAAGAATTTTTGATGCTGGGAACTATATGGCCCAGAGGGATTGGTAATCAGAGAGAAACAGAGCCTTTCACCCCTAAATTGAAATCCAAACCATGTCAATTGTGGCCCCAAAACATTATCCTAACGTCTGCTAGCTGTTTGATAACCTGTGTGAAATGAGTTAGATTTCTTAAGGTCCACATCACAGTCACACTAATTGGCAGCACGCTGACAGTCTAAACCAGTGGTTCTCAACCTTTTCAGACTACTGTCCCCCTTTCAGCAGTTTGACTTGTTTCACCTCACTTAAAAACTACTTGCGCACAAAATTAGACACAAAAATACAAAAGTGTCACAGCACAGTATTACTGAAACATTACTTACTTTCTCATTTTTACCATATAGTTGTAAAATAAATCATTTGGAATATAAATATTGTACTTGCATTTCAGTGTGATACTTGAGCCTGTTTTTCACTTGTGAGCTGTGTCATTCTGGGAGATAGTGAAGCAATAAAGTTTTTCTCCACATCGAGTCTATTTCTACTCGTTGTCTTGAGGCAGTCATAGCAGAAAATGAGACTTCACAAAGATATGTTGACCCAAAAGGTAACAGAACATCCAAAGCAGGGGTCGGCAACGTTTGGCACGCGGCTCGCCAGGGTAAGCACCCTGGCGGGCCAAGCCAGTTTATTTACCTGCTGACGCGGCAGGTTTGGCCGATCGCGGCCCCCACTGGCTGCGGTTCGCCGTCCTGGGCCAATGGGGGCGGCGGGAAGCCGCGGCCAGCACATCCCTCGCCCGCGCTGCTTCTCGCCGCCCCCATTGGACCGGGACGGCGAACCGCAGCCAGTGGGGGCCGCGATCGGCCGAATCTGCCACATCAGCAGGTAAATAAACTGGCCCGGCCCGCCAGGGTGCTTACCCTGGCGAGCCGCATGCCAAACGTTGCCGACTCCTGATCCAAAGCATGGTTCCCAAGGTGACTGTACTCTTTCTGTACTAACCACCAGAACAAGAGTAGTGTGGAGTCATTTATCTTCATTTGCAGACCACAGTCTGAGGACAGCAAAAGAAGATTTTCTTGCTGACTGACAGAGAGGTTACTGTTGCTAACATCTGACAAAATGAATGGGTTTCTCACCTCGTTGAGTTAAGCTCAGTTGTGTTGAATGTTGGGGAAATATAACTTCAACTCAGATGTCAAGTGGGCCAAATGATCTACATATGAGTGCTTTTGTAGAAATAGCTGAAGCTTTTTTTTTTTTTCCTTTCTTTTCATTTTAAGCTAAAAAAATCTACTGGCTTACTTGCATGCACAGGGTGTTCTGTCTTCAAATGTCATTGCAAATGTGCTGGCTTCAGTTATTTGATAGAGTTTCTCCATAAAGGAAATACAAAGCTTTAGATGGATTGTCACTTGCCGATGTGAATCCAAAAGCAACAGATCCTGCGGAACTGATGATGGCTTTTTTTCAGTCATCTTCAATTTCTTTCACTGTCGCCATTACCGCTGCTTCCAGCTCCTCATTTTAAAAATTTATCTATTTTTATATCACAAGCACATACACACCATGGCAACTTCAACCTCATTAACGTGCTTGCACTCATCGGTAAAAGACATAAAACACATCTAATACTCTGTGTATATCTATTTTACATTCCCTATAACATACAGAGCAAGTCATTGCCTGTATGAAATTTTAGTTTATGCTAACTTTGCTAGTGCTTTTTATGTAGCCTGTTGTAAAACTAGGCAAATATCTAGATGAGTTGACATACCCCTTGGAAGACATCTGTGTACCCATCTAGCAATAGTGACTAGCTGGTAAGTGGATGAATTTAATCTTAATATCCAGCATTCACACAATGTTTGGAGGGGGTAGTTTGGTTAAGAAGGGATCTAAAGAAGGAAGACTTGATGAAAAATCTGGTGAGCTTGAAGAGACTATTTTTCCAAAATTCAGTGTTTTATTACTTTTTTGAGAGGCATACTTCAATCATGGGAAAGGGTCTGGGCACAGATGGGAGGCCAACCTGCAAGAAAATAAAGGAAGGAAACAAAGCACGCAAGCCTGGCTTTCTGCCTTTCAATCTTTAACTACAGTAGGTTTGTGCAAGAAGCATTTGCAGCGTTGGCTCATGCAGAGAACTTGACAATGTTCAGCGATGTCTTGGAAATGAAGGAAGCAGCTTCCTTTTGCACAGACTTCACTTCTTTGTGTATTTTTAACAGTCCTCTGAAGATAATTGGACCATGTAAGTTCTGTGACTAATGTTTGCATGCCTGCTGCCAAATACTCAGTATTCTTCCTCAAGAGTCTTCCAGCCCACGGTTTGTCTGATCTTTGGGAAGATGTCCCCTTCCAGGATAACAGTGCATTTTGCCAGGCCTGCAATGCTTGTATTTATTTTTAGGTAGATGGACAATAGATCCACTGGCTCTGTGAAGGAGGGAAAAAGCAGTGCAAGTGTTATTCCTTGACTTTAGAAAAGCTTTTGATACGGTCTCCCACAGTATTCTTGCCAGCAAGTTAAAGAAGTATGGGCTGGATGAATGGACTATAAGGTGGATAGAAAGCTGGCTAGATCATCGGGTAGTGATCAATGACTCCATGTCTAGTTGGCAGCCGGTATCAAGCGGAGTGCCCCAAGGGTTGGTCCTGGGGCCGGTTTTATTTAATATTTTCATTAATGATCTGGAGGATGGCGTGGATTGCACCCTCAGCAAGTTTGCAGATGACACTAAACTGGGAGGTAGATACGCTAGAGGGTAGGGATAGCATACAGAGGGACCTAGACAAATTAGAGGATTGGGCCAAAAAAAATCTGATGAAGTTCAACAAGGACAAGTGCAGAGTCCTGCACTTAGGATGGAAGAATCCCATGCACTGCTGCAGACTAGGGACCGAGTGGCTAGGCAGCAGTTCTGCAGAAAAGGACCTAGTAGTTACAGTGGACGAGAAGCTGCATATGAGTCAACCCCTAGTTGCCAAGAAGGCTAACGGCATTTTGGGCTGTATAAGTAGGGGCATTGCCAGCAAATCGAGGGACGTGATCATTCCCCTCTATTCGACATTGGTGAGGCCTCATCTACAGTACTGTGTCCAGTTTTGGACCCCACACTACAAGAAGGATGTGGAAAAATTGGAAAGAGTCCAGCGGAGGGCAACAAAAATGATCAGGGGACTGGAGCACATGACTTATGAGGAGAGACTGAGAGAACTGGGATTTATTTAGTCTGCACAAGAGAAGAATGAGGGGGGATTTGATAGGTGCTTTCAACTACCTGAAAGGGGGTTCCAAAGAGGATGGATCTAGACTGTTCTCAGTGGTACCAGATGACAGAACAAGGAGTAATGGTCTCAAGTTGCAGTGGGGGAAGTTTAGGTTGGATATTAGGAAAACTTTTTCACTAGGAGGGTGGTGAAGCACTGGAATGGGTTACCTAGGGAGGTGGTGGAATCTCCTTTCTTAGAGGTTTTTAAGGTCAGGCTTGACAAAGCTCTGGCTGGGATGATTTAGTTGGGAATTGGTCCTGCTTTGAGCAGGGGGTCAGACTAGATGACCTGAGGTCCCTTCCAACCCTGATATTCTATGATATTCTATGATTCTAACAGCTTCTTTCTTTTCCTGCCATGGATTATCTAATCCCTAAGGAGATCGTTTTCTTGGACTGTTTAGAATAACCCTTCCATATGGAACTGGACCATAGTGCAGACTCTTTAAACACCAGAGGGACTTCTTGTGGGTTGGGACCCATATTCATTCTGGCCTCTCTACACATCACCACACACAAATATCTCAATACCTTAGGCAGGATCCACTGCACTGACCTCAGAGGAAGGACAATGGAAGTGCTGGGGGCTGACAACAGCACAGCACAACACAAACTGGAACCTCTGAGACAGAAACTCCATCTGTTCCTTCTTTGGCTGTATCCACCCCATCAAGCTGACAGATTGGGGAAGGGGGAGGGAGGAAATGGGAGAAGCAGGGATTCTGAACTCCTTCTCCATGCTACTCCAATACATGGGAATGGTCAGGTGATGTCTTCCACTGCTGGAGAGAAAGGCCAGTTCTAGGTTTCAAATTGTCAGACACAGCTAATTTAGAGTACTGTTTTACTCTATTGGACCAGCTCTAATTTTCAGTTTTGCACCTATATGCAGACGTCTTAAGAAGCTGCACCTTTGCTAACTAAATCTATATTTACTCAAGAAAAAAGAACATCAGTAATATCCAATTGATAAATTCTCTTCTGGGAAAGCAGGAGGTCTGCAAAAAGGACTGTTCCGCTCTCTGCGGGGGAGTAGGAAGGAAGGAAATGTGAATTATAAGCTTCTACAAAAGATCCATTTTTTAAAAGGAAGGAAATTAGATTTAAGTAGAAAAAGCTATGCTTAATATCACTGGACAAGCTGGGAAAAGCTAGAAAATTCTATGCTAAGGATAACAGTGTATCCTCACGTCACATTGTTGGGTCTTCCACCACAATGGTGAAGGGAGTAGAGGCTAAAAAGCTCATCTTTGACCGATAAGTTTGCTTCACAACCTTCACATTATTTAAACAGTCACAATTTGGTATTCACCTCCATATAGCTCACCCTTGGCTTTTCTGTAATGGGACTAGGGATGCAAATATCAGTTAAAAAAGTTAACCAGTTAAATTATTAAAATTATATTGTTTAACTGGTTAACCACTAACTGAGGTAGCTGGGGTTCCACCGGCATGGCTGGGGCTGGGGTCCCTCTGGCCAGCCGGCCTCCTGCCGGCCCAGTGTGGCCGGGGTCCCTCCTGCCGGCCCGGCGCGGCCAGGGCTGGGGTATCTGCTGCTGGCACAGGGCCACCGGGGTTAACAGTTAAGGCCGGTTAATCGGTAAGCCTAATGCTTACCGGTTAACCTTTTACATCCCTAAATGGGACTATTAAAAATCACATATTTTTGCTTTTAAAAAATAGTGGTAACTCATAACTGAGCAGAGGCAAAGACTCTGTTGATACAACAACATGTGGCTTAAATCTGAAAGGAGAAAGAAAGCTGTTCTGTTAAACTGACAGCTCTGCACACAGGGCTTATATCTTAACTGGTGTAATAAATCATGGAGAAAGAGTTCTGCTTGGCTGAAAGAAGCATTTATTTGGACAGGAAACAAGAGTGTTTTGAAATCACTCTGGACACCGTACACAAAATTATTTATTCATTTTACTTTCTTTAAATATTTCCCAAAAGTTTTGCATTTGTTCTGCTTAGAGCTATTTACTCTTTGGTATGCAGTCTATTCCATGTCAGGCTGCCAAAACCATTGAGCTCTTATCTAAACAACTCCTCTACTCATTGCGGGGGTTAGAGCTCACTCAAAGGAGCATTGCTGGTGACAAGAAAGCAGCTCACTCAATTTGCATTATCACATTAGACCCTGCCATTTTCCTGCACTAATCCAGATGACAAAGTCCATGTTTTTCTCTAACCAACAGCCAATCCCTCTCTTCCTCTCCTGTTTTTCCCCTTTTTTACTAGCACATGCCCTATTTTCTTCCAAATAGCTTTTAGCACTTTTTCTTTTCAGACAAACATTCTTATTTATGTATAAAACTTTGTGCAGTGGCTGCCGCTGCCTATCCACATCAGCACAGCATCTTAACACGCAGGGTGTACTGAAACCAACAAAAACACATGAGACTCAAAATCCTTAGGCACTGGTTCTCCCAGTAACTTTAAAGAGGTGCTCAAGAAGTTACCATCATTACTCCATCCATGGAACTCCACCAGAAACACCCCCATTTGTCTCTAGATCCTAAACAGTTGCACCATTGCCGATATATACTAAAAATGAGGAGAAGAACTTGGCAGAACATTCTAAGCACAATACTGAAATGTAACTGTAGATGGGACTAAGGACTGTAGCAGTCTGTTTAAATAAAATTCAGATGGTACCTGGAACTGATTACAGCCCCCAAGGAAGGAGGATGCTGGCGCATATTAATGACATTTAACACCCATATGTCATTGTTAAGTTATTGGCTAACACATGCAAACTTGTCATTATACAACTCAGATGAGTCTTCAAAGAAAGATGCAAACCAAAATATAAACTGTGCCATAGAACTAAACTAGCCTTTCCAGTTAGTTTGTGGAACTGAACTGTGAGAAAAATATTGTAGGAGACAATACTCCAGAGCAGAGAAAAGTATTTCATACAAGCATCTGGGGCTTCCCTTCACCAGCTTATATGCAGAACCATACTCCATGATTTTGTTCCACAATGCCCACCTTGTGTGTGTGGTAAAGTAGGGAGAGGATGAGTAAGTAAGTAGGGACATGGCATAGTATGTAAGTAAGGGGAGAATTTTTGAGATACAAGTTTTTGTCAATCAAATTCTGTTATCACTGATGGGAATCATGAGGGTAAAGCCCTTCAGAAAGAGTTAAAACCACCCCCTTCCTACACCTAAGTGTGAATATGCTGTAAAAAATGTCACCTCAGAATCCTATCTGGAAAATCTGTGCTTATGCCATTTCATGTTTGCTCTTCTGGCACAAAAGAATTTTTTCTTAGAAGATGAAGATACAATGATGATTGTGATAATACCATCTAACATTTACATGCCAACACGACCTTTCATTCTGGAATATCCCAAAGCATTTCAGAACAATATATACATTATTCATTTTGCCTCTCACTGAAAAGCAGCCACCTCTGAAACAAAGCTAAGAAGCTGTTTATGAGTTCAGAAGCCCAAGCTTTTAACACAATTGCAGGAATTAAATGCTTTTAAAGCCCTGGCCATGGTCTTCAACTGCCCCGAGTAGGAGAATTCCACTTTGCAAGGCTGGCCAGTTGAGTCCCTGCTGAACAGGGATACAGGTCCATCAGTTCTTGGCTCATGCCAATCAACTGCCTGGAGGTCTGTGTGAGGGGCTCAAGACCCCATCCTTCCCACAGTTCAGTAGTCAGTCACATCAGGGCTCAGCTCAGCTCCTGCTTTCCTCCCACTGCCACCATCTGATCAGTGGAAGTAGGCGAGGACTTGTGGGCAGTAAATTCTCTCTCTCCCCTCCCCTCCAAATTGTTGCACTCCCTGCCTACAAAGATTATGGAGCAATACTAGAGGGAGAGAACGGGTCTGCTAGAGTCCTCCCCTTCTTACCAGAGAAAGCCTGGGGAAAGCAGGAGAGGGGAGGGGATAGGGTGGGCAGTACTTCACCTTTAAAAATTAGTCTGCATCCCAAAAATAAAATTACAGACCTGTAGCATTTTAGGAGTTCACAGCAAATGACAGAACTCTTTAAGACATAAAGCAAAGAACGATCTGGTGGCTAAAGCACAGGATCTGGAGCCAGGAGATATGAATTCCATGGTGGGTTCAGAGACAGGTGTCCTCAGTGACCGCGGGCAAGTCACATAACCTCTCACCATCTGTGTAATCCAGATAATGCATACTTCTTAAGAGGCTCTGAAGCATTTCTGAGAGGCTCTGCAGAAAGACACTATGAAGTAGTGTGGCCCAGTAGACGGGGAAGAATTGGGTTTTGTTCCCAGCTTTGTCACCGACCTATTGTATGATTTAGGCCAATTCACTATCTCTTTCGGTACTTCAGTTTCCCCATCTGCAAAAGGAAATAAAAACACTGGCCCATCTTTATAAAGTGCTTTGAGGTCTGTAGATGAAAATGGCTATACAGCAACTAATGAATATTACTGAAACTGGAGAGGGAATTTACAGTTAGAGTAAAGCGATGCACTGAAATTAAGATTTATGTTATACAGCCATGGGTCTGGTATATGAAATAAGTGCCATTTACTTAAGTAAGACTACTCAATCTGGGTATGATCCAATGTGAATTATTCAGAAACTGTATCAAATTAAACTGAGTGGGTATGAATTTTTTTTTTTCAATCAATGTCAGTAAGTCATAGAGTATATTCACAGAAAGGCCATGACTCCTAAATGCGAATAAGGCTGGTCTTATGAGACAATAGCTAGGAAATTCAAAGCTAAAGCAGATTACTTGCCTTTACTTTAAAGTATTAAAAGAACAAAAAACAAAATCACACTCCTCACTGGTAAGAGTTAAGGAGGGCACTTGTTTGCCACTTTTCTCAACACTTTAATAATACTTAACACTTTATATAAACACTTTTCAATTTCAAAGCACTTTATGCACATTAATTAATTCATTCTCACAATCTCCTTGTAAGGTAGGAATTATTATCCTGCATATTATAGATGGGAATCTGAAGAAGAGACATTAAATGAATTGCCCAAAGTCATAGAGGGAGTCAGTGCTGGGATTAGAACCCAAGAGTTAATGGGGGTGATTTTTGGTGCTCTATACTTAAAGAGGATTTTTTTTTTTTTAAGAAATGGCGATGGGAGCATTAAAAAATACAAAAGGAACTGTAACAGCTCTCAAGTGAACACATGTATGGGGTCATGCCAGTCCATAGTGTAACGACATTGATAAAAGCAATTATTTAGGTAATTAAATCCATAGTTAAGAAAGTGTGATAATTCGCTGATAGACTGCTAGTACCTCCCACACGGAGTATGAATGATATATCCCAGACCCTCAACTTTGTACTCTGCAGAACATCAAATTAAGAATTATGTTTACATCAGTATCTCTCTCTCTAACAGAAATGTAATCTTGCTAATGCTGATCTGTGTGGCAGTCCAAATATTTTTAATTTGAAAGTCCGCCCCCTAGTGAAATTAAAGATGAAGTTTTAGAATATGTACAGTGGTGACTGTGCTCAGAATAGAATCAGATTTTTATGGCATTTCTAACGACTACGCCACACTTCATTTCCACTTGAACAACAGGGAAAAATAAATCAAATAGAGCTAATTTGTGAATTGCTCCTTTGCAAATGTCTTTGGGTTACTTTTTAATCCACAGGCCCTGCTAGGTGGATGGTTTAGTTGTCTAAACTTCAGATTAAAAATACTTAGAACCACCCACCCACGCACATACACACACACCCACGCACACTTGAAACCAAAGCTCCAATAGCTCAGTGTCGCCCTTCCAAGGCAGATAAACTAAGTTCTACACAATTTACCAGGGCTTTGGAGCGGAGCCCGGAGCTGGAGCGCGGACCAGTAGGTTTTATGCCTGGAGCTGGAGCGGAGCCGGAGCAGAGCAATTCAAAAATTTGATTGCTCCAAATCCCCCTGCAATTTACTATGTCTATGAGGAACTGGAATGAGGTGGTCATTTTGAAGAGACCTTATAAACTGATATCCTATTTGCTTGAGATCCTCTAGGCTTCTCCAGTTGGGCTTCTACTCTGATCAAAGGCATCTGAATATACTAAATATGGAAATTCACTCTAACATTCTGGATCATGAAATGAAATGGCATGACTTCGGACACAGATGAATCCAACCTTTGCAATGTCAATGGGTATCACATATGAAGTCCACAGATCAAAAGGTATAGGAACCTCCCAAATCTGTTCCCAGATATGACCGCTATATCATAAAACACAGCTCTTTCGAAAGGATATCACCAGTAAGAATGGCCATATAAACAATAATGGTTGTGAGCAAGTTCTTGCTACAAGCTTTCACAGCTGTGACTTTGCCTATGTGCAGGTTTGCTTCAATGCATCCACATGAACAAAATATGCTAGTAGAACACCCTGCAAACATGCTCCATGTGCTTTTTGATCTGGTGCAGTCCCATCATGAATGAACTCTACACCGGACATGTCATGATAAAATTGATCTTTAGAGCAGAGTTTATTTTTTAAATTTCTCTGTCAAACTATGAAAACAGAGCCATCCAGCTTGCAGAACTACCGGTCAATATTAGCTTAAATAAATTTAGGTCTGGTGGACCACCAAACTTACCCAAGGAGGAGGATAGTGCATGTGTTGCCTGTTCAGTGATGACAGAATAATTCCACCTCTGTATACCACTAAAAGGAATTAAACAAACCTGTTAGTGTTTACTCATTTCTCTACATACTTAGTCCCTAATTCAGGACAGCTCTTAAACACATGTACAAGTCCCACTGAGGTCAATGGAGTTTAAGCACATGCTTAATGTTAAGCAGATACTTAAGTGCTAACCTGAAGAGGGACGAATTTAAGCACATGCTTAATTGCTTTCCTGAAATGGGGCCATAAACACTTGCTAACATCTCTACTACTTACTAAATGCAAAATCTCCACTAATGTAATATTAGGGTTGCACAGTTAAATTCACTAAAGAGTGAAAAATGCAAAAGGTAAGCATTTTAAAAGCAATGTTAACTGTGCCACATTTCCACATCCCACATGGACCACAGCTTAGCAGAGAGACCATCTCCCTCCCATTCACACTCATGTAATGTCCCTCTGGCAACTGCAGCAATTGCTTATTGGAAAAAATATTTTTCAATTATGTGGCGAATTTTTAATCAGACTTCTCACGGGTTTCTTTCCCTCTGAGGGCTACTATAACATGCCTTGCATAGAGTTTGTAACACTGATAATTTCTGAGTTGAAAGTAAAAAAGCTGCAATTCTGTCCCATAATTCAAAAAGACAAAATCAATCCATTTCCAAGAAAATTCCCCTTTATTTCCAAAAATGTGAAGTTTCAATCCCAAACGGATACAATCCTACTTTTGTTTGTACAGTACTACTATTCGGCCCTCAGGCACTACTATAATAAATATGATTATTATTTTCCCAAAAGTTATAATCCATTTTATATCTGACAAAAACCAAAGTGAGTCAGTTGTATCCAGCAAACATTTAAATATGCATTTTGCAAGCAGTGGAAAATTCCTACTGTACTCAATCCCACATGCATTGATTTTGTTATTTTCCACCCAATTCTTTTTCCGACTTAACAACTCCTTCCTTGAGGAAGACTACTTTTAAAAGATCAGCAGTGGAAAGACAATCTCCTGAATGTTCTTAAAGTGGGAATTTTTCTTTCAGAGACACATAACCCAAACATGACAAAGAATTTACTTGAAACTTATTTTAAGTAATCACCTTAGAACAGGGGTAGACAACCTATGGCACACGTGCCAAAGGCGGCACACGAGCTGATTTTCAGTGGCACTCACACTGCCCAGGTCCCGGCCACCAATCCGGGGGGCTCTGCATTTTAATTTAATTTTAAATGAAGCTTCTTAAATGTTTTAAAAACCTTATTTACTTTACATACAACAATAATTTAGTTATGTATTATAGACTTATAGAAAGAGGCCTTCTAAAAATGTTAAAAAATCATAGAATCATAGAATATCTAGTCCAACCCCCTGCTCAAAGCAGGACCAATTCCCAACTAAATCATCCCAGCCAGGGCTTTGTCAAGCCGGGCCTTAAAAACCTCCAAGGAAGGAGACTCCACCACCTCCCTAGGTAACACATTCCAGTGCTTCACCACCCTCCTAGTGAAATAATGTTTCCTAATATCCAACCTGGACTTCCCCCACTGTAACTTGAGACCATTGCTCCTTGTTCTGTCATCTGCCACTACTGAGAACAGCTGAGCTCCATCCTCTTTGGAACCCCCCTTCAGGTAGTTGAAGGCTGCTATCAAATCCCCCCTCATTCTTCTCTTCTGGAGACTAAACAATCCCAGTTCCCTCAGCCTCTCCTCATAAGTCATGTGCTCCAGCCCCCTAATCATTTTTGTTGCCCTCTGCTGGACTCTTTCCAATTTTTCCACATCCTTCTTGTAGTGTGGGGCCCAAAACTGGACACAGTATTCCAGATGAGGCCTCACCAATGTCGAATAAAGGGGAACGATCACGTCCCTCGATCTGCTGGCAATGCCCCTACTTATACAGCCCAAAATGCCTTTAGCCTTCTTGGCAACAAGAGCACACTGCTGACTCATATCCAGCTTCTCATCCATTGTGACCCCTAGGTCTTTTTCTGCAGAACTGCTACCTAGCCATTCGGTCCCTAGTCTGTAGCAGTGCATGGGATTCTTCCGTCCTAAGTGCAGGACTCTGCACTTGTCCTTGTTGAACCTCATCAGGGTTTTTTTGGCCCAATACTCTAATTTGTCTAGGTCCCTCTGTATCCGATCCCTACCCTCTAGTGTATCTACCACGCCTCCTAGTTTAGTGTCATCTGCAAACTTGCTGAGAGTGCAGTCCACACCATCCTCCAGATCATTAATAAAGATATTAAACAAAACCGGCCCCAGGACCGACCCTTGGGGCACTCCGCTTGAAACCGACTGCCAACTAGACATGGAGCCATTGATCACTACCCATTGAGCCCGACGATCTAGCTAGCTTTCTATCCACCTTACAGTCGATTCATCTAGCCCATACTTCCTTAACTTGGCAGCAAGAATACTGTGGGAGACCGTATCAAAAGCTTTGCTAAAGTCAAGGAATAACACATCCACTGCTTTCCCCTCATCTACAGAGCCAGTTATCTCATCATAGAAGGCAATTAGGTTAGTCAGGCACGACTTCCCCTTCGTGAATCCATGCTGACTGTTCCTGATCACTTTCCTCTCCTCTAAATGTTTCATAATTGATTCCTTGAGGACCTGCTCCATGATTTTTCCAGGGACTGAGATGAGGCTGACTGGCCTGTAGTTCCCCGGATCCTCCTCCTTCCCTTTTTTAAAGATGGGCACTACATTAGCCTTTTTCCAGTCATCTGGGACCTCCCCCGATTGCCATGAGTTTTCAAAAATAATGGCTAATGGCTCTGAAATCTCATCCGCCAACTCCTTTAGCACCCTCGGATGCAGCGCATCCAGCCCCATGGACTTGTGCACGTCCAGTTTTTCTAAATAGTCCCGAACCACTTCTTTCTCCACAGAGGGCTGGTCACCTTCTCCCCATATTGTGCTGCCCAGTGCAGCAGTCTGGGAGCTGCCTTGTTCGTGAAGACAGAGGCAAAAAAAACATTGAGTACATTAGCTTTTTCCACATCCTCGGTCACTAGGTTGCCTCCCTCATTCAGTAACGGGCGCACACTTTCCTTGACTTTCTTCTTGTTGCTAACATACCTGAAGAAACCCTTCTTGTTACTCTTAACATCTCTTGCTAGCTGCAACTCCAAGTGTGATTTGGCCTTCCTGATTTCACTCCTGCATGCCTGAGCAATATTTTTATACTCCTCCCTGGTCATTTGTCCAATCTTCCACTTCTTGTACATTACCAGCACGCGAAACCTTAAATTTGAGTGAATAAATGAAGACTCGGCACATCACTTCCGAAAGGTTGCCGACCCCTGCCTTAGAACATATAATGGCTGACAGGGGTCAGGCTGGAGACTCTTGCCTATATGCTCGGGGTCTTACTGATCGCCATATTTGGGGTCGGGAAGGAATTTTCCTCCAGGGCAGATTGGCTGAGCCTCTGGAGGTTTTTCGCCTTCCTCCGCAGCATAGGGCAGGGATCTCTAGCAGGAGGGTTTCTGCCGATTGAAGTCACCTAAAACAGGATTGGGGACTTCAACAGCAGAGTCCAGGGAAGGGGTAGGGACGGTTTTATGGCCTGCAGCATGCAGGGGGTCAGACCAGATGATCATAATGGTCCCTTCTGACCTTAAAGTCTATGAGAAGAGAATATACCAACCATGGAAACTTTCAGTCCAGAATGACAATTTTGGGGAAAGATATGAGCAAAAGAAAATATGGGATAATAATGAAAACCTTTTGCAACCTTAACTGTTGCTACCAGAGAAACCACAGCCTCACACTATATCGTGGTGAGTTTCTGGAGACCGTTATTTACCAGCTACTCCTCTCATCTGATAAGCTGATGAAAGAGCAAGACATGCATGCCAGAAATTCATGGTAGCGAGGTTCAATAGTGCATGCATATAGTCTAGTTACTATACATCCCATCTATAAAACATATCTGCACAGCTAGGTTAATGTGCCATTAAGTGCACTGTGATATGTTCACACAAATGTCAACAATGTCCACAAATAAACTGCACTGTAAGACTAGTAAAGAACATGTCAATGAGAGCACAGAGTATGTTAACAAGAAAGGAACTGCTCTACAATGTCAGTACCCTCATATTTACATTATTTAGTCACAGCTGCATAATGAAGAGCAGGGGCTGATTAAAAGACAAAGAGCACATGTACACATATGTGAAATACCAGTTTATCCCTTTTCTATTCTATGAAATATCTAACAAGCACCTTGATCATCAGAATTCTAACGTGATATATACTGAGTACAGTGAGCATGTTTCTATTCTCACATGGGGCTACTTTTTTCCAAGAGCTATGCTCATTTCACCTTTAACACAGTTCATCTTAAGGACTAACAAAAACTGTTAAGTGTCTTTGGAAAGAAAACTTTTTGTGGCATGGTTGCACACAGAACCTTCAAAGCAAAACTTTGTGGGGTTTAGGTTTCCTCCTCAGAACTCACAAATGAGTTCTGTGCATAATGTTAATCTGATGCAGTTTCAAATGAACTGTTCAAACCCTTCCCCTGACTAAATATGTCTTAGAATAAAAACAGATTTTTTTTAACAAAAACCCTTTGTTAAATTACTGCAAGTGCAAAACTACAACAAAAAGTGATTATAAAACTATCTGTGCACCAGGTGAGCCAAATATGGCTCCTTCTTCTGCACATAGAATCTGCAGAAATTATCTCCCCATCTATAAAAGACTGTCTGAGGGACTTATACCCAGGCATACATTGATTTTTGGGATACATTTCACTATACATTGGAGTATCTTCTTGTTCTCTGTGTGTAACTGTTAGAAAAAGCACCGGGAATTACCCGTGTTACCTGTTGTATGACCATGAGCAAGTCACTTCCTTCAGAGTAAAAAAGTGGATAACAACCTATCTAGAGTACCTGGCAGGAGAATTGTGAAGCATTTTGAGATGTGAGGTATTATATAAAAGGACAAAGTATTATTATTAATAAAAGTCACTTTTTTTTAATAAAAACCATAGCTCTGGCCCAATGGCATTAAAAAAAAAATCAACATTTTAATTTTTAGAGACTTCCATATGCTTCAGAGATTTCTCTGTCTCTGAGACAATGGTTATTTCCAGTCTTGGAGATGATAGCACAGAAAAGTTAGTGTGAAACACTGCATTGATCACTTGCATATACTGTTGTTCAGCAATGACAAGATTTTGTCATGGCCATGGTTTATATATTGATCAGATGGGGCAGATGTGTTTGTTTTTGAGGAATTTCAACATAGTTCAAAAAAAGTTCTATAATGGGACAGCTTCTTTGCATCTACTGCTCAGTTTCAGCATTTGGACACTACTTTAAATCTTGCAATGTGCCATTAATTCTATGCTTTCCTGCCGGCATAATTAAACCACCCCAATGAGCAGCGTTAGCTATGCTGGCAGGAGAGTATCTCCTGCCAACATAGCACTGTCCACCTAGCACTTTTGTCGGTAAAACTTACGTTGGTCAAAGGTGTGTTTTTTCACACTCTTGACAGGTTTGCCAACAAAACTGCTAATGTAGACAAAGCCTATTTCTTCCTATTTAAACCCCTGCAGCTTGTGATTAGCATAATAATATTCCCGATAACATCACCTGTTTGCACTCTTACTTATTCTGCCTCAACTAACTGGAATGCTGTCAGCTGAGCCAATTTCTTTTTTAAACCCCCAACTGTAAATCTTCCTTTTCTCTTTTCCCTAAAGCATTCTGTGATGCTGTGTAAGAAGGATGCTACATAAATATTGAACTGTATATGGTCTTACATCCGGCAATTCTCCTAGCTCCTTAGTGCCATACTGACATCTAATGGCAGCGCTGAAAATTGCAAATTCACATCACTGCTTAAAGGAAGGTACATCACCAGGAAATGAGGGATTGATGGTAGTGATATTTCCATCATTTTATTTCAACAGCAGCTTACAGATGAAGGGTCATAATAAACCCAACCAGAGATTACAACATAAAAATACTGACCATTAGTGGCTTTTTGTGGTAAAAATGGGAAACTTCATGAATTTAGCTAGTAGTGTGTTAGCAAACAGCACTGCATGGCACGTTTCATTAAGGCATCGTTTGCCAACTAAGAAGTCTCAGTTCTGTTTTACAAAACCAAACAATCCCCACAACCCAAAAAATTAACAGGTTGGTTCCTATTAAGTCTCCCGAAGCTGTTTTTTCTCTCCAAAAACACCACAGTCCTTTGGCCACAGTTGTATGTTCAATAAACACTGTATGTTCAGTCTCCCCTTTTTAAGTCTCAAGTTTTTATTCACCAAGTGAAGCCCCAGTGAAAAGTCTGTGAGGTGTTTAATCATGTTGCGCAGACTGCAACCAGCCAAAGTGCCAGCTTAGCGCTGGGGTGGAGGCAGGGGCTGGCCAAAGCCCCACAACCCAGTCACCTCTTCAGCGCGGCGCGGCGCGGCCCCGCTCTGAGCGGTGTGTGGGTGGGGGGGGGGGTCCCTGCAGCCAGCAGCGCGCGGATCCAAGCAGCGCAGGCCGTGGGCGACGGTCCGTCCCGGGAGCGCGCCAGCGCGGAGGGCGACGGACCCAGCACTGCCCGGACTCGGGGGGGCGCTGGGACCCGCTGTCCCTGAGACTCGCGCGGGGCCTCGCGCGGCAGCGAGCTGCTCCCGGCCCCTGGGCCTCGCTGGGCCGCTTCGGGGCCCCGGCCCCGCACAGAGACGAGCCGCTCCCTGCTCTGCCCCCAGCTCCAGGCCGGTCCCTCAGCCAGGCAGGGTCTGGGCTCCGCGTCCCCCTGCCGGCCCGGCCCATGGCGGGCTGGGGGGATCTGCGGAGCTGCTCCGGCTACTCACCTGACAACACGCCGGAAGCCGGTAGCAGCGGCCGGGCTCTGTGGTGCGGCGCCCAAATCCTTCCCCGCAGCCCGGCAGGGCGGGTTCCCTGTGGCACACGCCGCTCGCCGCAGCGCCCCCTGCCGGCCTGAGCCTGGGGGCCCTCCCGCCACGGCGCAGAAACGTGCCTGGCTGAATAGCGCCCCCAGGCGGTGTCTGCCCGGCCCCGCCCTCGTGCCCGCGTGTGCCCAGCAGGTTGTCCGGGGGATGGGGGCATTCTCAGTGACCTGCTCTTTAGCTCAGGTCCCACATTATACAGCGCCTGTGGAATGGCCCCACAAACATTCTTGTATTATGCAAATGGTAAATGAGGGCTCCCAGTGTACTTCCAGTCCTTGCTTTGGGTGCACTTCTCATGTCCCCTCTTCTTATCTCCTCTCTGTACAGGCCCAATCTTTTTAGTCTGCTCTCATACGGAGCCCTTCAAGTCCCCACCGCTTTGTTTCCTGTCTCAGTCAATAAGAAAAACCCACAGCAGTGAGTCGCAGAGCCGGGGGCAACAGACTTGGGTTTGCAGGACTCCCGCTACTGGACTAAAACTAGCAGTGTGGATATTCGGACTGTGCTAAAATCCAGGTTCCGAAACCTGGGGAGGATGGAGGGTCTCAGAGCCCAGATTCCAGCCCATCAGGAGCATCTATATTGCTCTTTTTAGACTAAATCTCAGTTGACTCCAGACTTCCAGTCCCACTGTCATGGGGTTTTGTTTTGTTTTCTGCAGGGTACTAAGTTCCCTATGTTTCTGCTCTGTCTTTTTTCAGTTTGGATAACTACTCAGCATTCTAAATGAAAATATAACATCAGTTTATATAATGGTTTTAGTATTGTTTTCTCTCCTGTTATTTTGATTGTCTAACATTTTATTTGCTTTTTGACTTCTGCTATGTATTGAACAGAAGTTTTCACTGAACTATCCACAGTGACATCCAGGTCTTTTCCCTGGGTGCTTACATTTCATTTAGATCCCAGCAATGTGTATGAATAGGTTAAATTATTTCTTATTGTGCGCAACCTTTCATTTGCCAGTAAAAAGAAGAACAGGAGTACTTGTGGCACCTTAGAGACTAACAAATTTATTAGGTGCCACAAGTACTCCTGTTCTTCTTTTTGCGGATAC